>NC_056751.1:336815777-337055777 GCF_019279795.1 Protopterus annectens | reverse complement strand
CCATATTTGATTAAGATAACACATTTTATCTTGATATTTATCAGTACACCTGTGCAGTGTAAATGCTGTCACAATTTATGAGGTCAATGGAGTCTCAAGAATTACGAACAGTTGCCTTAGACTACTAATCTTCTGAGTACTGATAATATGAATGTTAGTTGACAAACCATAGTTACTGTCTGCACTTTATTCAGCATGTGTCAGAAGCAATAAATGTCTGCCAAGGAAACCCCCACAGATAGGCATGTAAAATATTATTTCTTTCCACATATCATGCACAAGTAGAATGCATTAGTCTCAGAATTCATTGGAATATTATAAAAGTTAATCTGTTTGTAGTTGTCCTCAAGATAGCCCCAGTATATATATATATATATATATATATATATATATATATATATATATATATATATATATATGTATGTATGTATGTGTGTGTGTGTGTGTGTGTGTGTGTGTATGTATATATATATATATATATATATATATATATATATATATATATATATACATACATGCACGCACACACACACACACACACACACACACACACACACACACACACACACACACACACACATACGGAAGCACTTTACTATCTTGAAATACTGAAATCTCGAATTTCAGTATCTCGAGAAGAAAATGCCGAAAGTGCAGTTTAACGAAACTGTACTCGATCGAATTTGATGTGTCAAATTCACAGTTGTGTTGGCGCGGTACGTGGGATTTGCTGTGTTTGTAAGGTGCAGTGTGCTGTGGAATATGGTTTGCCTGCCATTGTGTGGATGTATGTGTAAATTTAGGTAAGTGCTGTTTTTTTAAGGGTTTTGTGTAGGGATTTGAGTGAATGTGGGTGTATTGGGAAGTTTTAGGTGTAGGTTAGGATAGGAAGGTAAGAGTATGAGTGTGTAAGTTTTGAGAGTGGTGGTATTTGTACGTATGTGGTGTGTGTTTGTTCAAAGGGAATATAGAGTATGTAGTGGTGGGTTTAGTTTCTTTGTCTTTTTTAGTGTGACCTCGGAGTTAGTATATATAAGTAGCAGGAGTGTGGGGGGCATAGGGTGGCTTGCCCTCCTGCTTATATGTAGGGTAGGTGTGTGTATTTGTGCTGTTGTGTTTGTGTGCGCTTTGTTGGTTTGTTGTAGTGTGGGGAGGAAGGTGTATGTATGTTTGTCTGGTGGAGTGTGTATTTAAAGTCGGAATTTTGAATTTCGCACTTTTGGGGTTTCAATATTGTGAATGTTCGGCTTTATAGTCTCGAGATACTGAAATTCGAGATTTCAGTATTTCGAGATTATAATGTGAATCCATACATACATATGTATGTATGGGTCTAGGACTAATGATCGCCTAAATGTTTCAACTAAACTGAAACGGGCGAGTACACTTTCATGAAAGTGCATTCTTACCGAAAAACCACTTTCGTGAAACTGAGTTAAAAAAATAAAAAAACATGAGAAAATGGCTTTTGCTGAGATCATGGTACAGTGGGGATAAGGGACTATTCCCTTGTCCCCACTGTAGTGCGATCTCGGAGTGAGAATTATAAAAGTGTGGGGGGTGGGGGGTGCAGGAGGGCTTGACCCCTGCATGAATGTGATTACTGTTATCCCTTTTTTAAATCTTGTGTTTGTTTGTTTTTTTTAGCAGAATTTTGCAAAAGTATGCTTGACCATTTCAGTTTCTTTGAAATGTGTCTTCAGTAATTAGTCCTAGATACGTATGTGTATGTGTGTGTGTAATAATGTGTGTGTGTGTGTGTATGTGTGTATATATATATATATATATATATATATATATATATATATATATATATGTATATATATGTGTGTGTGTGTATATGGATTCACTTTACTTGCTCAAAATGCTAAAATATCAAATTTTAGAATTTCGACCCTGTAAAGTCAAACGGACGGAAACCGCAAACCCGGAAGTGTCGAATGGATTATGTCGAACTCACGATACGGATAGTGCATTAGGTAAGTGTACTGTTTTTGAGGTTTTGGGGAGGGTTTGTGTGTGTTGGGGTGTTTGAGGTGTGGGTTAGGATAGGTGTTGCGCAGTGTGAATGTGTTAGTGTTGGATGTGCTGGTGTTTGTGTGTATGTGATGTGTGTTTGTGCGGGGGGCTGTGGAATGTGCGATGCTGGGTTGTGTGTGTTTTGGAGTGTTGTGCAACTTCGGAGTTAGTTTACATAAGTAGATGTGCATATGTATTTGGTTGTGTGCGTGTGTGTTATCTTTATTGTAGGGATGTGTTGGGAGGTATGTATGCTGGCGTATGTATGTATGTTTTGTTGTGTGTGATTTGTGTTTGATGGGAGTTTGTTGATTCGTGGTTTTGTGTTTTGTGTTTGTGTATGTTTGGCATTTAGGGGATTTGACTTCATAGTTTTGTGATACTGAATTTTGATAATTCAGTATTTTGATGCTATAAAGTGAATCTATATATATATATATATATATATATATATATATATGTATATATATATATATATATATATATATATATATATATATGTATATCTACATCTATATATATATATCTATATATCTATCTATATATATATCTATCTATATATATATATATAGACAGACACACACACACACACACACACACACACACACACACACACACACACATATATATATATATATATATATATATATATATATATATATATATATATATATGGGTCTAGGACTATTTACTGAGAGCACATTTCACTGAAAGTCAAATGACTGTGCACAAATCACTGAAAACTCAAGTCACTGAAATACATTTCACTGAAAGTTACTTATAGCCTTTTCCCCACTGTTGTGCAACCCTGGAGTTAGTATATATAGTAAGGGGGGTACCCCCCCCCACATTTTGGATATATATTAAGTTCAGAAAAGAGTTCTTTATTGGAATTGCAAGTATCCATGTGTATAGTTCAAAATATTTAAAATAGGTGGGGGGCTATGCCCCCCACACCACCCGATGTGGGGGGCGGTGCCCCCCCTTACTATATATACTAACTCCAGGGTCGCACAACAGTGGGGAAAAGGCCATATATAACTTTCAGTGAAATGTGTTTCAGTGAATTGTGTTTTCAGTGAATTGAGCTTTCAGTGAATTGTGCACAGTCAAATGTATTTCAGTGAAATGTGCTTTCAGTGAATAGTCCTAGACCCATATATATATATATATATATATATATATATATATATATATATATAGCCTAAGCATAATAGAAATGGGGTCTGATGTATTTTGTGTTCTTGTTGAAAAATAACCTATGACATTTCATTAACCATTGAAATATGGGTAGCTCATAAAGTTATGACACAACAACAAACAACAAAATAGCATTTATGTTATTTGTTTCAGTTAGTGCGTGTGATAACCTGACTAGTTTGGATTTATTTTTAGCAGAAAAGCTCCATATAATAAAACTATCCACATTTACAATGTTTATTACAATGTTTCAAAATAATTTTTAATGGTATACATTTTCATACATTTTAACATATAATATAAAATATATTACAGATAAAAGTATAGACGTAGAGAAGCATTATTGTGAAAGTGATAGTGATGCTTTCAAGAAAAAGTTTTAGCAACATGGTTGCTCTTAGGTTAATACCTGAATTTGATAAAAGGAAATATATTATGATTGCCTGTGCTAAGGTATATTACTGAGAAAGATGTAGATTGCAGTAAAGGAGGCAAAGCAAAAACTTTTATTTATTGTGAAAAGGGAATCTAATGAGTATAGTTACAGGTTGAGCAGAGAGTCAAAGTTTGGTTAAGTCTGCCTGAATTAGGTTTAGTTAGGGTTATCCTGAATTAGCTGCTGTTGGTTTCAAGTCTTAAAACTATTGGTTGAGTGGCACAAGATTTGGAACTAATTTCAGAGAAGTAGGAGTCCCTGTGTCTGTTTGCAGTGACTATAGATCTGGTGAGGAACTAGTCTGAGAATTGTGGGGAGCATAATTGTCTGTAGCATTGTCTTAGCGACCGAAGAAGAGGACATTAATTAGGGTGTTACATAAATATACTGGCAGCTCTTATACTTGATAAGGCTAATTTCATTTTAAGCTCAAGCCAATTATTATTTTGATCCATATGCAATGGTGGGTTAGGGGGATAATTGGAGGCAAATAGAGAAAGACCCACTGGTGGTCTTGTTTGATTTTGTCTTAAAAGAAGTTAGCTTAATTTTTTAAAAACTGTGGACTTAGAGAAGGGTCTAAGTAGAAAAAAAAAAGCTTTTGCAGTGGTTAATCTGGCATGCAGGGTGAGACAGTGCAGTGATTGAGAGGAAAACTCTAACATACAGCTGCTAAAGAGTATTACAAACAATGAGATTATCATCTTTTAGAATGGGGTCAAAAGAGAATTCTAGAAGTTCAATGGTTGGCATTACTTTTGAAGACGTTTACTCTTCAATCATTGTAATCGGGCCTGCTGAGTTGAAATGAGAAGGTTTTGTTGTAGTTTAATTTAAGACTCAGTTCTTCTATCCATGTTTGAATGGAGTTGGAAGAGAGATGGAAAACTGATTGGAATTTGGATAATGATTCACAATCATACTAGATGTTATTGTTATCAGCCTGCTGCATGACTGGGGGAGGTTGACAGGAGTCTGGCATGTCATTAAAAATATAACATATGAGATGGGATAGATTATGGATCTGTGAGATGCACTCAAGAATAACTGATTGTGACTGTGAGATTTGGTCAGACCATCTAATGAATTAGATGTTAACAAAAGAATCATGCTATTGTGTCAGATTGAGATGGGAGATTAGAAAGTTAGTTTACTTATTTGTTTGTTTGGTTTGTTTGTTCTTTCTTAACTTTTGTAAACAGGCTAAGTAGGTTGAGCAAATATTATAATGTAGATGTTTATGTTAAATGGAAAAGATACTAGAAAATAATGATATTTCAACAAGACAAAGTAAAACAGACATCAGAAAGCAGTATAAACTTTACCTTAGCTAGTACAAAATTCACAGTATTTATAATATGTATAATGTACATAGTGTTACAGCATTTACAATATGTTTAATGTGAATATATTTACAGCATTTGTAATATGTATAATGTGCACATGATTGCAGCACATACAATATGCACAATGTACATACAATTAAAGCATTTACAGTATGTACAATGTGGGTATGAATACAGCATTTATAATATGTGCAATGTGCATTTGATTGCAGCATTTACAATACATACAATGTGCATATGATTACAGTGTTTACAGTATGCACAATGTATATATGATTATAGTGTTTTTGATATGTACAAAGTGTGTGTGATTACTGGGCATACACTATATATGATGTGCATGCAATTACAGTATTTGTGAGATATACAAGTATACAATTACAGGGCTTACAATATATAAGATGTGCATGCGATTACATTGTTTGCATTATATGCAGTATGCATACAATTATAGGGCTTACAACATGTATGATGTGCATGTGATTACAGGGTTTGCAGTATGTACAATGTGCGTACAGTAATGGGGCATACAAAATGTATGTTGCGCGTACAATTACAGGGTGTACAGTATATATGATATGAGTATGATTACATGGTGTACTATATGTATGATGAGTGTATGATTACAGGGTGTATAGTTTATATGATGTGAGTATGATTACAGGGCATACGATATGTACAATGTGCATATGATTACAGAATGTACCATATGTATAATATCAGTATGAGTACAGGGAATACAGTATGCTTGCAGGGTGTACAGTATGTACAATGTTTGTATGATTACAGGGCATACCAGATGTATCATGTGCATAGGATTACAAGGTATACAGCATGTACAATATGTGCAGGATTACAGGACCTACAAGATATATGAATTACGAAGGATTATAGGGCAAACAGTATGTACAATGTGTGTACAATTACAGGGCATATGTAAAATTACAGGGGGTACAGTATGGACAATGTGCAAGATGTACGATGTACATACAGTTACAGGGTGCACATTATGCACAACATGAATGACTACGGGTTTGCAAAATATAGGACATGCACATGAATACAGGGCATGCAATATGTGCAGTGCACATACAATCACAGAGTTTTCAAGATGTAAGATGTGCATACAGTTGCAGCATTAACCATACATGCAATGCACATATAATTACAGGGATTGCAAGAGATAGGATGTGCATACAGTTACAGCATTAACCATACATATAATGCGCAAATGATTATAAGCTTTGCAAGACATAGGATATGCACACAGTTACAGCATTTACCAAACATATGATATGTATATGATTACAGAATGTCCAAGATGTAGGATGTGCCCAAACTTACAGCATTCACCATAAGTACAATGCACATACAATCACACAATGAACATATCATTACATTTACAATGCATACAATGTGCATACCATTACAGCATTTAGAATAAGTACAATATGCACATCATTACATCATTTACAATATGCACACTGTGCATACAGTTACAGCATTTTCTACATGTAAAATGTGCACACCATTATAGAATTGCAGTACATACAGTGTGCATACAATTGCAGTATTGTTTATTTGTACAATGTGCACACATTTGCAACATTTACAATATCTGCAATACACATACAGTTGCAACAATTAACACAGGTGCAATGTGCACACCACTACACCATTTACAATATGTATGATGGCATGCAATTAAATAATTTACAATAGATATAATATGTATGTCATTACAGCACTTACAAAATGTATGATGTGCATACAGTTACATCATTTACATAGATACACTGTGCACAACATTACAGCACTTAGAATATGTATGCTACGCATTCAATTACATATTTACACAGGTACAATACACATACCATTACAGCGCTTACAATATGTATGCTGTGCAGACAATTACAGCATTTACCACAGGTTCAGTGTGTACACCATTTAAAATATGTATGCTATGTATACAACTAATGCATTTATCATAGGTACAATGTGTATACAATTACAGCATTTACAATATGTATGCTGTGCATACAATTACAGCACTTACCATAGATACAATGTGCACACCATTACAGCATTTACCTTATGGACTTCATTTATACAATTACAGCAATTACCATAGGGACAATGTGTACACCATTACAGTATTTACAATATGTATGATATGCATACAATTACAGCATTTACCTTAGCTGCAATGTACACATCACAACAGCATTTACAATATTTACTTCATTTATACAATTATACCCTTTACCATAGGTGCAATGTGTACACCATTACAACATTTATATACATGCAATTCCAGCATTTACCATAATTACAGTGTGCACACCACTGCAGCACTCACAATGTATATGATGTGCATACAATTACAGAATTTACCATAGGTACATTGTGCACATCCTTACACCTTTTACCATATGTATGCTGAGCATACAGTTATAGCATTTACCATAGGTACAATATGCACACCATTACATCATTTATGTACGTACAATTACAGCATTTACCATAGGTGGAATGTGCACACCATTACAGCAGTTACAATTTATATGATATGCATACAAGTACAGCATTTACTGCATTACTACAATGTTCACATCATAACAGCACTTACAGTATGTGCCCTGCGCATACAATTACAGCATTTACCATAGGTATGATGTGCACAACATTACAGCACTTACAATACGTACACTATGGATAGAACTACAGTATTTACCATAGCTATAATGTGCACTCCATTACAACATTTACAATATGTATGTTGTGCATACAATTACACAATTACACAAATGCACTTTATAAGCACTTACACGAGTGCATGGATCGTGCAATCCCTAACAGAACCAAGATGCTAGCCTCAAAAAAAAGGAAGCCAATCTGGTGGTCCCCTGCCATAGACAAACTCTGCAACAGAAGAAAGAAACTGTTGCAAAAAAGAGTAAAATCCCATGATTGGAAGAACTCTCTGGTCAGCCTCAGTAAAAAGCTGAGATCCTTCAAAAAATCCTCCAAAGCTAGTTATGAAAACAAAATCACCACTGATTCTAAAGACAGCCATAAAGCATTCTATAGCTATGTCAAAAATCTTAATGGCAACACTCAGATCTGATCTGAGTTGCAGCATAATGGCAATAAATATACAGAACCAACTGCTATTGCCAACATCCTGGCAGATAGGTTCAGTGCTAACTTTACCCCCCTCTCACCCCCTAAAGGGCCCATCTATATACCGGAAGAATACAAAGTTCCTGTAATCATGGCTGCACAGGTAAAACCACACTCTCCAAAGCCAAGAACACAGCATCCATGGGACCTGACAACATCCCAGGCTGCGTTCTACATGAACTATAGAATGAACTGGTACCCCACCTAAGTACCATGTTCAATCACAGTCTCACCTCAGGCTTTGTGCCGACTGAATGGTGTACAGTCATGGTTATTCCACTCAACAAAGGTGGAGCCACCACGGACCCCAAGAACTACCATCCCATTAGTCTGACAAGCCTGGTCTGCAAGGCTATGGAACATATTTTCATGGAACTTATAAACAATGACATTGGTAATCTCCAAACTCTGGACCCCACTCGGGTTTGTAAAAGGCAGATCATGTCTTTTAAACCTGATAGACATCTTTGAAGTGGTCACCAAAGCGGTAGATGAAGGTAAGGTGGTTCACACAGCCTATCTATATCTTGCCAAGGCTTTTGACACCATCCCCCACTCTGGAATTATAGATAAACTCACTAAACTAGAGATAAATACCTATGTCACAAGATGGGTTGCCAACTGGTTCACTGACAGAACCCACACTGTGAAAGTAGCAGACTCCAAATCCGACTTCAGACCAGTGACAAGTGGTGTACCACAAGGTTCAGTCCTGGGTCCTCTCCTGTTTGGTATCTACTTCTCAGAAGTACAGGCTAGCACATAAGGCCTTTGGCTAATGAAGTTCGCAGATGACTGCAAACCAGGAGCCATAATTGAAACTCCTAAAGATGTGGACATCCTACAAAAGGGCCTCACTGAGACAGATGCCTGGTGTCAAAGTCATAGCCTCAAGCTCAATGCCAAAAAGTGCACTGTCATCCTTTTTGGTAAAATCTCTGTACCCATGAACTACCACATAGGCAGTAGTCTACTTAACACCGAAAGTGTGATAAGAGACCTTGGGACACAGGTGGACAGTAGTCTCTCCTTTGATAATCACATTACAGCAGTAGTCAGGAAATCCTTCTATGTGGCACACCTCATCACAAAAGGTTTCTCATCCAGGAAAAAAAGAGGTCATTGTTCCCCTCTACTCGTCACTCATTAGACCCATTATAGAGTACAACGTCCCTTTTGGTGTGTACATCACAAGACATCTGCAACAACTAGAAAAGCTGTAGAAATACTTCACAAAGAGGATTACTGGCCTCAAACAGATGTCCTGTGCAGACCATCTCAAAAAACTCCAGCTTTACTCCATCGCTTATCACGATCTCTGCCTAACATACAAAGCTATGTCAAACCCAGAGCTGTTGGACATGTTCCACTTAAAGAAATCCCAATTCCTCTGAACTATATGCTCTAGGGACCTAAACCTTGTCACAACAATAAACAGAACATGCTGGAGGGATAGATTACAGTCCCGGAGGCTTCCCATACTCTGGAACAAACTACCTATCTATATCAAATAAAGCTCATCATTAGCACTCTTCAAGAAAAATCTTGATGATTGGATGGGAGATAGGAAATTCACCCCGGGGATCAATTCTTTGGCTCTGCTCAACAGGGGCACAGGAAAATAATTTTCTTGGGTGGCCAAAGATGGGGTACTTTTTTGGCTAGGCCTATATAGGCCCTAGGGCCAATTGCCTAGTACCTACCTATGAACCTATGAATTACAGCATTTACCATAGGTACAATATGCACAGCAGTACAACATGCATGATGTGTATGCTATGCATAGAATATCATCATTGTGCACACCATTATAGCATTTAAAGTATATACACTGTGCATACAATTTCAGCATTTAGCATAGGTAGAATGTGTACACTATTACAGCATTTACAATATGTATGCTGTGCATGCATTTACATCATTTACCATAGGTAGAAAATGCACACCATTACAGCATTTACAATATGTACAATGTGCATACAATTACAGCATTTACAATAGGTACAATGTACACAGCATTATGGAATTTACAATATATGTGATGTGCATGCAAGTACAGCATTTGCCTTAGGTACAATGTGCAAACCATTACAACATTTACAATATTTACAATGTGCATACAATTACAACATTTACAATAGTTGCAACATGTACACTGTTGCATCACTTAAAATATGTTCAATGCACATACAATTACAGCATTTACCATAGGTACAATGTGCATACCATTACAGAACTTACAAGATGTATGATGCGCATACATTTGCAGCAGTTACCACAGACACAATGTGCACAACATTACAGCACTTACAACATGAACAATGGGGATACAATTTCAGGATTTGCCATAGCATCTCCATACATACACTTGCAGCATTTGCCATAGTTACAATGTGCACACAATTATAGCACTTACAATCTATATGACTGCATACAAATACAGCAATTACTATAGGCACAATGTGCACACCATTACAATACTTATAATATGTACGATGTGCATACATTTACAACATTTACCATAAGTGCATTGTGCACACCATTACAGTACTTACAATATGTATGATGTGCATACAATTACTGCATTTACCATAGCTACAATGTGCACATCATTACAGCATTTACAATGTGTACAAAGTGCATACAGTTACAGGATTTACCATAGGTACAATTTGCACACTATTACAGCATTTCCATACATAAAGTTCTAGCATTTGCCATAATTACAATGTGCACCCCATTACAGCACTTACAATCTATATGATGTGCGAATAATTACAGCATTTACTGTAGATACATTATGCACACCATTACAGCACTTTAAAAATGTATGATGTGCATAAAGTTACATCATTTATTTTGGTACAATGTGCGCACCATTACAGCACTTACAATTTCTTCACTGTGCTTTAAATTACAGCACTTACCATAGGTACAATGTGCAGACCATTACAGCACTAACAATACGTGTGCTGTGCATCCAGTTGCTGCATTTGTCATAGGTGCAATGCACATACCATTACAGCACTTACAATATGTACATGTGCATAGAATTATAGCAGTGACCATGGGTACAATGTGCATACCATTACAGCACTTACAATATGTAAAAAATGTATACAATTAAGAAATTTACCATAGGTACAGTACAATGTATACAGTGTTACAGCACTTACAATATGCACAATGTGCATAGAATTGCAGAATTTACCATAAGTACAATGTGCACACCATTATAGCATTTAGAAGATTTATGATGTGCATACAGTTTTAGCTTTTGCCATAGGTACTATGTGGACACCAATACAGCATTGACAACATGTGTGCTGGGCTTACAACTACAGTATTTACCACATGTGGAATGTGCATACCACTACGACATTTACAATGTGTATGCTGGGCATGCAATTATAGCATTTACCAAAGATCAGACAGAGAGAGAGAGACACATATTGTTTACAAAAAGACATATTTTTATATTTTTATTTTTATTAAATAGTGTTGAAACCATCCAACTTTTGGTTTTTGTCACTGTGCTTGGTTTTATTAAGTCAGCAGCCAGCTTCAGTTCGGTTATTATTTTTTTTTGTCTTGATTTTGCTGGAATTAGATCATAGCTGAAGGAGGGATTCCTGAATTAGACTATGCACCAGAAAGTGGAATGCTGCATTATCTACCTGTCATGTGAATCGCTTCTTGACAGTGGACAATAATCCTTTATTGTTATGCAATTTTACTGAGGCTGTCAATGCTGTGGAAAATATCTATAATGTGCTTACAATCACTGCATTTACCGTAGGTACAATGTGCACATCATTACAGCATTTACAATATTTATGATGCACATACAATTACAGCATTTACCATAGGTACAATGTACTCACCATTCCAGCATGTACAATATGTATGATGTGCATACAATTACAGCATTTATCATAGGTAGAATGTGCATACAGTTACAGCACTTACAATGTCTACAATGTGTATACAATTACAGCTTTCCATAGGTACAGTGTACACACCATTGCAGCACTTACTTTGTGTATTATGTGCATACAATTGCAGCACATTCATAGGTACAATGTGCACAACAAGAGAGCACTTACCATATGTGCAATTTGTGTACAATAACAGTATTTACCATTGGTACAATGGTCACAACATTACAGTACTTACAATATGTATGCTGTGTATACTGTTACAGCATTTACCATAGGTGCAATTTGCACACCGTTACAATAATTACAATAGGTGCAATATGCACATAATTACACACTTTATATGCATTCATTGTGCACACCATTGCATTTACAATACATACAATGTGCATACAATTATTGTATTTACCATAGGTACAGCTTTTGTGATATTAGAGCATTTACAATAGGTAAAATGTGCACACCATTACAGCATTTATAATACATACAATGTGCATACAATTTCAGCATTTACAGTACATACACTATGCCTACCATTGCAGCATTTACAGTATGTACAATGTGCATACCTTTTAAGCATTCACAATACTTACAATGTATATACAATTACAGCATTTACAATACATACAATGTGCATATAATTACAGCATTTACAAATATGTACAATGTGAATACAATTACAAATTTTACAATATGAAGATTGTGCACACACAATTACAGCATTTACAGCATGTAGAATGTGAACACAATTACGTATTTTAGAATATGTTCAAAGTATCTACTTTTTTAAGCAAACATAGTATTTGCAACATGTACAAATTGTGTTCAATTTGTGTGTGTCAGTAAATTCAGAACAGAAAATAGTAAGTCAGGAGTACTGAAGTATGGGGCTGTTGTGGTTTGTTAAACCAATGACCTTGCATTAACTGAAAATATTTTGACGTTACATTTGAAATTAAGAATAATGAAAAAATATCTGATGCTTGGAAGAATAGAATTCCAAAAGTGAAGATGCAAGCTTGTGGAAGGCTCTTTCTTTGCATCTTAGTAAAAAATGGTTTGGGGAATGTGGTGGCATTTGTAGCAGAGTTGAAAAGGAGCTGGTGATTATCTGACATGCACAGAAGGATGACTAGAAGAAATCAGAAGTTTAGGAATTTTTTTATGTTAGTCATAAATAATAGGAAGTATCTCAGATTAACAGAGTACTGAAATGAAGAAGATTTTAGTGGTAGGTTTTACTATGTGCTAAATTCCTAATTAATAAGACAACATATTTCTTCAATGTTTTCTGCAAAATTATGCAGTTTTGTTTCTTTGTTTTCTAGTGCAAAAGAAAGAGACCATATTCAAGATTTGATAAAAAGATTATTTTTTGTATTACTTTTACCCAAATGCTTGATGACCATCAAGCTTTCCCTTAATCAGGCACTGCACTGTCCCAAGGGCCTTCATTCCAGCAGCCATGAAGATGTTTTGTGCTCTCACTGGCATACCAGCAATGAGACCCTTTTTTAATTTTATGGTATAATCCCAGCCCTGATGTTGATATGGTACTTATGCCACCACAAGGGCTACCTGTGCCCCTTATCCATGCATGCATGTATGATCAAAGCACAGGGGCTACCATCACTGGCTCATGCAACCACAGCTATACCTTCACAACAATGATTCCTCACATCATAATAATTTTCCACTCTCCAGACAAGGCCTTATCATTGGAGCAGGAGTGTGAGCTAGGAAGGAACCACCACTCCTACCTCCAGAATGAATGAATGAATGTGCTCCATCCTCCTCACCTGTGGCATCAGACATCTGAGCCGCTAGTCAAACTCAGGTCACCTGGTGGTTTGTGGTTTGGGCCAGTAGAATCACCTTTTAACCATAGCCTTCAACAGGATCCATGCCAAATGAATGGAGGGCTGCAGTTATCCCTCTGTACAAGGGCAGGTCATGTACCAATCCCAGTAACTACTGATACATAAGTCTGTCTAGTCAAATATGCAAGACTGTGAAAAGATTTATCATGGAAATTATAAACAATGACATAGGAAAGCTTCAGACACTGGATATGACCCAGTTTGGTTTTGTCAATTGGAATCTACTCAGAAATTAAGGGCAATATCAAAGGCCTCTGGCTGACCAAGTTTGCAGATAACTGAAAATTAGGTGCAGTCATAGGATTCCCCCAAAGATACAAATACCCTCAAAAAAGTCCTGACACAGATTAATAACTGATGGTAGAGCTATGAGCTACAGGTCACTACCAAACAATGCATAATAATATCATTTGGGTAAAAGGCTACCTTTTGAAACTACCACATTGATAATACACTCATTAGAGAAAACCCAGTAGTCAGGGACTTGAGAAGACAAGTGGACAGTAACCTGGCCTTCAACCATTGGATAGAGAGAGGTTTCTCTGTTCACCTGTGAGAGAGGGAGCTTTGAGCAGCCATCTGTCCCTGGCAGAGTGGTTCCAGCCCAGAAGTTAGTAGTTTATAGGCCATTTTGGGCTAATTTCTATCTCTTTCATTTCCCTGCTGTAAATACCGCATTTGCACGGTTTGGCACATCTGGGCAGCGCCAGTTAGCTAGAGCTAAATTTATGCCGGCTCCACCAAGTCTCCTCTTCAGTTTTTCCTTTGAAAGTAGTCTAACTCTCAACCTAAGCACTTAAAAAGCATCCTACAGTCCAGCACTTGCTCAGACCTAATAGCAAGCACTAATATACCCCGACACTTGATTGCCCAGCAGGGCAAGGCTCATTATTCACCCCTCACCAACCAAGTGACTAAGCAGCTCACCCTACTATTCAGGCATGACCAAAGGGTAATTTCAGGTATACTCTCCAGTCCAGCTGGTGAACCTGGGTATCCTGAGGCAATGTTACAACTGCGTCATGTACACAGACAACCCTCTCCTCCTACCACAAAACATTAACATATGCGAGAGAAGCAATTATATAACTAAATTGGAGGCTAAGCTCTCTCCACCCAAGACTGTAACAGGCAGTCATGAGGAGAAGGTTAACACTTGCACCACACCTCCAGCCTCACATAGACATAATAAACCAGCACTGGCAAAAAATACACATAAATACATGAAATCATACTCGGAGGCTCTAAATAAAAACCTGCAAAAGCATCACAGACCTCCAAAGCAGACACCCAAAAAACCTGCACCTCCAGTCACAAACCAGACAACACATAAAGCACAAAATCAGTGTGCCGCACTATCACAGCCCTTAAGGTGAAATAACATACCTAACACACTAGTAATAGGCGACTCTATAGTCAGGCACACTGACGTCCCACTCACTAGGCTGGACATGGAGAAGGTTACTGTTAGCTGCCTGTTGGGAGCCAGAATCCGCCACATAACACAAGCACTCAGGTCACTCCAGAACAAGTACAAATATGACTCTGTCATTGTTCATGTTGGTGTGAATGACCTGAGATGTACTTCCCTGGACTACATGAAAAGTGACATGGAAGAGCTCTCTGATCATGTAGCCCAGGTGGGTATGACCCTGACCGTATGTAGAATCCTACCCTCACCAAGAATGATACTGCAGTATAAAGAAAAAAATATCAATTTCAACAATTGTCTAAGCTTCTGGTGTCATTCAAAGGGGATCCAGTGTCTGTCAGCCTGGAACGACATGCTTAACAAGCCTCATTGCTTCATAAGAGACAGCTTGCATCTGTCACCCCTAGGCTTTCGAATACTGGCCAAGGCTCTTGCTGCCCCCATAGTGCCTTTTTTAGGCAAGGCTCAAAAGTCAAACCCACCTCCGTAAACAGCACAAATAAAAAAAATGAGGGTTATGCTACTCAACGCCAGGAGTTTATATCTCAAAATGATGCACTTGAAGCACTCCTCAGTATGGAGAATGTCGACATCTGTGCAGTAACTGAAATCTGGTTCAAGGCCAAAGAGCACCACAGCAATACTGGGCTACAACTCATACCACAGATTTTGGCCACATAACATGGACCAAAACACAAAAGGAGGGGTTGTATCCATATTCATCAAGGATACCTACACCTCCAGGTTAGTGGCGCAGCATGATACCTCCGAGATCATCCATGTGCAACTAACATCAGGCAAATCTGCAATGCAAATTGTGGCCTGTTACAGATCACCTTCCATGACCCAGGACCACCACTCTGCCTTTCTGGAGACACTGGAAAACATGAAGGTCCTACCAAACACCATGATATTGGGCAATTTCAATTACCTTACCATTAACTGGGAAAACTACTCAAGTACAAACTCCCATGTCCAGTGCTTCTTGGAATTTATCAACTCAAATGCCCTGGATCAGCTGGTAAACTCCCCTGCCAGAGGTGAAAACATATTGGGCCTGGTCATCACCAACATGGGTGGCAAGTGTTCCACACCGGAGGTCAACCCATCACTGGTTAGATCAGACCATAAACTAATCACTCTGGATGTCCACACCACACCACCACCTCCAACCAAGGAAACCACAGTGAAAAACTTTTCTATAGCAAACTTCACCTTACTTAAGACAGAGGTGGTAAGTTTCACAGCCACCACGCTAAAGAATAACAGTGTCCAAGATGCAGGAACCTTTACAAATGCACTCTGTGAGCACCTACAAGGATGCATGGATCGTGCCATCCCTAGAAAAACCCAGACTCACTCCCCTAAGAGAAGGAAACCAGTCTGGTGGAGCCCATGCCATAAACAGGCTATACAATAGAAGGAGGAAACTAGTTCAGAAAAAAAGCAAATCCCAAGAAGGAAAGACATCCCTGATCAGTATCAGTAAGAAACTAAGGTCCCTCATAAAATCCTCCAAGGCTAACTTCGAAAGAAAAACAGCCAAGGATTCAAAAGATAACCACAAAGCCTTCTTTAGCTATGTCAAGAATCTAAGTGGCAACTCACAGATATGCTCTGAGCTAGTGCAAAATAGCACAAAATATACTGAACCCACTGATATTGCCAACATCCTGGCAGATAGATGCAGTGCAAACTTCACCCCTCTCTCACCCCCAAAAGGGCCCACAACAATACCGGAAAAGTGTAGTGTCCCAGAAATCACAGATGCACAGGGGAAAATATCCCTTTCAAAAGCCAAAAGCACAGCATCAGTGGGGCCATATGGTGTCCCAGGCTGCATCTTGCATGAACTACAAAACAAACTAACCCCCCAGCTAAACACACTGTTCAACCTCAGCCTCTCCACAGGCTACGTGCCCATAGAATAGCACACAGCAATGGTTATTCCGTCCCACAAAGGAGGGGCCACAACTGACCCTGGTAACTATCGTCCCATAAGCCTGACTAGCCTGGTCTGCAAGACTATTGAGCGCATCATCATGGAACTCATTAACAAAGACATTGGGAACATCCAAACACTTGATCCAACCCAGTTCGACTTTGTTAAGGGCAGATCATGCCTACTAAACCTGGTTGACTTCTTCAAGACAGTCACCAAGGCCATAGATGAGGGGAAGGTAGTTCACACAGCCTACCCTGACCTCTCCAAGGCTTTTGGCACCATTCCCCACTCGGGAATTATAGAAAAACTCACCAGCCTGAACATAAACCCCTACGTCACGAGATGGGTTGCCAACTGGCTTACAGACAGAACTCACACGGTAAGAATAGCGGGCTCCAGGTCCAACTCTATACCACTCACGAGTGTTGTCCCACAAGGCTCGGTCCTGGTACCCCTACTGTTTGGCATATACTTTTCAGAAGTACAGGCAAACACAGGAGGACTATGGCTAACCAAGTTCGCCGATGACTGCAAATTGGGAGCCATAATTGACTCTCCGGCTGACACAGACATTCTCCAAAAGGGCCTTACTGAGACAGACACCGGTGTGAAAGTCATGGTCTCAAGCTAAATGCCAAAAAATGCATAGTCATCCCATTTGGGAAAAACAAAACACCCATGAATTACCACATAGGTGGCAGCCCCCTTAATACAGAAGAGGTAATAAGAGATCTGGGGACCCAGGTAGATAGTAATCTCTCCTTTGACAATCATATTGCCAAAGTAGTTAGGAAATCCTTCTATGTAGCCCATCTAATTACTAAAGGGTTTGCATCTAGAAATAAAGAGGTTATAGTGCCCCTCTACTCGTCACTCATCAGACCCATCATATAATACAATGCCCCATTTGGGATGTACCTCACAAGTCACTTCCAACAGCTGGAAAGACCACAAACGTACCTTACCAAGAGGATTACTGGCCTCAAACATATGTCCTATGCAGCCCGACTGGAAAAAAATCCAGCTGTACTCAGTGACATATCGCTTACTCAGAGGTGATCTCTGCCTGACTTACAAAGCCATGTCCAACTCAGAATTGATGGACCTGCTCCACCTAAAGAAATCCAAGTCACTGCGAGCCACTCGCTCTAGTGAACTAAACCTTGCCACAACAATAAATAGAACATGCTGGAGGGGTAGATTCCTGTCACAGAGACTCCCCATGCTTTGGAACAAAATTCCTAACTACATTAGGCAGAGACCCTCACTAACACTCTTCAAGAGAAACCTTGACGAGTGGATGGGTAACAGAAAATACACCCCTGGGATCACTTCATTAGCTCTTCTTGACAGAGGTTCAGTTAATTAATCAATGGGGCAGCGAAAGCTGACACACTCTGGCTAGACTTATAAATGCCCTCGGGCAGATAGCCTAGTACCTACCTATGAACCTATGAACCTATTACATCTCTGTGGTTATAAATGAGCTTATTCTATATTGCACAACTCATAAGCAAAGGTATGCCATTTAGGACCAAGGATGCCATTGTTTCACTGTATTCAACCCTCATCAGACCAATAATTAAATACAGTGCACCTGTTTTTATGTACCTGACTAGGCATATACAACAACTGGAATGTCCACATAGGTTCCTCATAAAAAGAATACAGGGCATAAACAACATGTCCTCCATAGACTACCTCAAAGCCCTACCCCTGTACTCTGACACCTACAGACTGCTCAGTGGTGATCTGTCCTTGGCACACAAGACATCCTCTCACCCTGCTCTGCTGGACCTGCTACACATTTGCTAAACAAATAACACCAACATTTCCTGATTTGGGCACCTAAATCTTATCTGCAACATTAATAGGACATGTTGGAGGGACAGGTTATATGTCTCAGAGACTACCCCTTCTCTGGAACATCATCCATCTGAAGTAGTGTTTGCCACTTACCTAATTCAAACATAACTTAGAACACTGGATGGGGAACTGAACATTTGCCACTGGTTTGGAACCTATTTTCTAATAGACAGTGGCAGCCTGTAAATGAAAGACCACCCCAGCCCAAGTCTACATATATTCCTTAAAATATCCATGGACAGCAAAAATTGTCTGTTGTATTTGTGACACAGGGCTGGGCTTAAAAAGAATATACGCCTACCACACATCTATGAACCTAAGAACCTTTATCAGTCTAAGCCACTAGTGCAAGCTTAAAAGAATATGTTTGACAGTGCCGTGTATCTGCAATGAGCAAATGTGTTATTGTAAGTGATAGTTTGAGTTGTTTCAGTACATTGGACACAATGGTTTCAGTAATGTTACTGAAAGAAAAGTAGGATTAAGAACAGCTCCTAGATATTTATATGCAGCTACTTATTCGAGAGAGTTATTTTTGGGGTCAATGATCAAGAGTGTTGGATAATAAATAATGTTTTGGGTTGTACCAGATAACTCATTAACACCAGTGTGGAGTGGAGTGTCACACCTCTAGCAGAACTACATATATCCTTACATTCCAAAGCATCTTCTGAAAAATCAACTTTAAAGGCATACGGTAAAGAAATGCAAATATTTTGTGAACAATAAAAGCTATTAAAACAGTATAATCAGCAATGTTATCAGTAAGATATATTCTTTACATTGATAATAGCCAATGTATTCACAGACTTTCCACAAATACCATATTATAAAGCACACAAACAATTATAGTTTTGGATAAAATTTCTCAAACAAATTGTCATATTTTGGAAACTGTACAACCTAGATATATATTGTTAGAACACTTTCGTTAACCAGACATAGCCTTTCAGATGACCACAAGAAATTCCTCTCTGAGTGCATGTTTATCGAGATATTTATAGAAAAATGAACACATATGCTTAATTATATAGTTAACAATAAATAACACTGAACACATCTCAAGATGTTCAACTTATAATGCAAGCATCAAATACAGTTTTCTTCAGCAACATCTAAGGTTTCAACTGATGTCATGCAAAAGTTTGCAAGTCACATTTTTGAATTATTAAGTACATACGGAAATATTGCTTATTTTCATAATTACAGACAACTAGCAGTACCTGCAGTATATTGTGATAAATACGGACTTTGGCAATGAATTTTACTGTCTCTTACTATAGCATTTTACACCATACCCTTCAATGAGATATAGGTCTCTCACTTATGAAAATGTGAACATAAATATGAAAGTATGAATAATATATGTCAAACAGTGATTAATTTATCTTCTGTAGGGCATCCTAGATTAATAGACTTGGTGTCATTTTGTTAACAGCACTTTACCCTTTCTAATACTGCCTATTATTAGTTGGTAAATCACTTAGCTAAAGAAGCAAGACCAATAAAATGTCTGAATGCCATAGAGAGCTATGGGTGGTAACTGGAATTATACAGAAAAAGGTGCTGTAGGCTTGAATGAGATATCATAGATTTCATTTCTGATGACATAAATTTTAGTAGATTTTTGGGAAACCATTGACAGAAATCATTAAAGCTACTGTGCAAAGAGATTTGTACAGAGTCTTTGTTGCTGGCTTCACTAAGTTTGAGGAAGTCGTTTGTGTAATGTCGCACACTCATTTTATATAGATCTTCAGGGGGGGTTGTTGACAAGAAAAGAAAAAAGGATAGGCCCTTTTGAGGAAGTCATTTATGTAAACTAATGCACTGATTTTCTGTAGATCCTCAGGGGGTTGTTGACTAGAAAAGAGAAAAGGATAGTCCCAGTATGGATCCTTCGGAGACTCCAGATGTGAGGTGTAATATTATAGAAATTCTAATGCTGTTCACTTTAACTTGAGAAGGCCTATGTTAGTGGTGGTAGTTAAATAGTCATGTGAGACAGTTAGGCCCAAAGCTGAAAATGGCAGATGTTGTATAATGAGGGTGTGAGAGAGATGGTAGAGGTGATATGTTAGATCCAAAATCAGAAAAAAGAAAAAAAAAAGAAAAAAAGGCCAGCACCAAGGAAGGTTCAAAAGTAGTTTAATAAAACTGAAACTAGACCGGTTTCAGCAGCAAGGCTTTCCTCAGTAGTATAGTCTATACTACTGAGGAAAGCCTTGCTGCTGAAACCGGTCTAGTTTCAGTTTTATTAAACTACTTTTGAACCTTTCTTGGTGCTGGCCCTTTTTTTTCTGATTTTGGATCTAACAAGTGCTCTTGCCGTGCACCAGCCTAACTTGCTAGCTCCTATAGACTACAGAGGTGATATGTTGTAATAACTGTGAGTAGTGATGTCAGTGATAGGAAGGTTTGAGGAAGCAATAGTACTATTAGGCTTATTGCTGAGGGGATATTAAGGCAGGTTCACAGAAGGAAAATAGATTCAGTAATATTGATATGAAGTGTGTTTAAGAGGTGAGCAAGTATTTAAAAACCCACAAAAAACTTGGTATGCTATACCGCCATAATCGTTATATCTCTCCTTCCACCAGGCTCATACTAGCTAATACTTATCTCATCCCATCCCTCCTATATGGTGCATCTATCCTCACCAATCTGCAATCCTCCCTCAAAACAAAACTCTCCTCTTGCTATAACAAGATATCAAAATTTGCGGCAGGTCACAGAGCCATTTCTCACCATTGTAATTCTCTTCACCAACTAAACTGGCTTAAGCTACCTAACCTCCTCACTTATACTCAACTCATGCAAGCACACAAACTCATTTACAACCCCTCTCTTTGTCCTTCCCTACCCATTACCTTTGAGATGCATGAACCAGAATGACTTCTAAGATCTAATTCCCAAAAACTAATGAAATTGCACAAACCCACATGTCCAGCTGGTAATCACCTAATGTCCTTCTCTCTTGCATGCCTCTGGAAGTCTCTACCATCTCCTATCCACATCACCAGCAGTCTCTCCTCATTTAAAACCTGGCTGCACTCACACCTAACTTCACAATGAATGTGCTCCTGTTCCCATCCTACCTAATCCTTCTAATACCACTTCCTACTCTCCTAGAACTAAATATGCCATCACTGCCTCCTATAGTTCCACAGCTCTACTGAACTATTTGACCAACTACTTAACAGTTACCCTATGCTGCTACTTTTGTAAAAAAATAAAAAAAAAAGTGTTTTTTATGTATTCTATCAATGTTAACCTTTTCTTATCATATTTACTTTGTATTCTATGAGATAATCTGTAATGTATATGTGCAATGTGTACTATGTATTTATATTTTTCTGGAGCTTTTCTCCCCAGGACTCCATTAAAAACAGCCTCCTTGTGGCCCAATGGACTATCCTAGAAAACAAACTGCAAATAAAAATAAATAAATACAATTTGCGGATGAGATTATTAAATTCTGGAGATTGCAGATTTAGAGAAAGGTAATGAGCTGAAATGATAGGATAATTAGTTTCTAGCTGAGACTGACTGCAAGGCTAACAGGGTGATTAGTTTTTAGATGGGACTGGCTGTGTGGAATGTAGGGGAGGAGTCTGTATGGAGATGAAAATAGAGAAGGGAGTGGTGGGAACTGGGGATAGGGTAAGGGAGCAGAGTGAGCCTGTGTGTAGCAAGACTAAATGGAATGGGTTCAACCTCTGAAGCTGGGAATAACTAAAAAAAATCAGTTTAGCTTTTGCTCTTCTGTGAAGGTAGAGTAATTACATTAATTTTATATTTGATGTAGGCCAAGAAAAAACAAATGAAAAGCTATAGAATGTGCAGTGAATCATAGTTATGTCCAGGATGGCTGAAAATAACTATGGGTGTGCTCAGTAAAAAATCTTCAGACAAATCTGAGTATTGCTGTAATCTCCAAGGATGCATAACCTCAGAGTAAGAATAATTTAGCAACTGGGTTTGGTGGAACACCTCCCACATATCAGTTTTGAGGTACTTGTATAGACATAGCATTTTTCAGGCTTTTGATATTTAGTATTGAGGTCAATGACACATATTTCTGCCTTGTATAGAGAAGCTCTAGCAAAACTTTCCAAGTTTATAGAATTGTGGGGGGGGGGGGTGACATTATATTCTGACTTACTTTTTGCTTTATTGCTTGCTATTGAATCCATTTTTGTTACAAATGCTGGTTCAGAACCTGCTAAAAGCTTTGCCAGGTTTTCAGCCATGGTGTATTTTTCTCTCTTTTCCTGTCATGTTCATTTTTTATAATGTACAAAAAATTGTTCAACCTTTCTAATCCACTGTCTTCTAAACAATGGTGAACCTCTGATATTGATATTATATGTCATGGGTACCTTAATTATTGTTTTCATTCTCCTCTATTATGAATTTGCTTTGATAGCTCAGCTCTTCTCTTAGACATGTTACACCTAAAACAACACACCCTCTAACTCATGTGTAGGCCATCTCTATCTACCATAGTCACATCTTACCTGATCTAATCCTTCTCCACACCCTTATACTCGCTGCCTGTACATTCACCTCTATAGCCTCCCCTCTCCTGCTGTACACCTACCGTATCCTCCATCACCCTCTAATGTAAATATTGTGACTACAGTTAGGCATACAAAACTGCATTAATTTTATGCCAAACACAAATATGCAATCATCATGTGTATACATTTACTATGTTTGCACATTGTTTGCATTGCTCTTAGTATAATTGGCTGAATTTATCATATTATATACCTACAATCTGAACCTGAAAATGACCTCCAAGGATCAATATTCTACTCTGGTTAACAAATTTAAGTAAAATGAAATAAAACATAAAATAAATGTTCAAATATATTTTCCTTCTGATCTTCTACAAAGTAACTGATAATGCAGTCCTAGTTCCTTAATGCATTAATACGTATTTGCTTATACCTCAGACACTTCTGAGGTAACCAAAATAATATTTTAGCCAATTGTCAATTATGCAGTATATTTGTAAACACATCAGAAAAAATACATTCAATGGTGCACCGTTTTATGCAAAGTTTCCTTTGATACCTGTCCGTTTGTCCCTTGGCTTTATCATATGATTTGTTTTACTGCTTCTTTGGTGATAGCTTCTGGCAGTTTGGCCATTTGTTTTGGATCTTCTACAATCTTTTTGTTTTAGCCAATGACTTTACGATCTATCAGATGTTTATGCACTTCTGAAAGGTATTTTCTTGGGAGGCAAAAAAGGGGTTTTCATTTGCATCTTTTTGCAACCTACAAGCATCTCTTGCAGCTGTTTCATTAAACCTGTTGTCTTCATATCATATTTTAATATTATTTAAAGTATTTTTGCAGAGCATCATGGTACGTTTCACACATAGGCCTATTCCACCTAATGCACCTTTTCTGCTGCATGAATGTGGAGGTGGCTGGCTATCACAGTCTAGAATATTAACTCTGGACAGCTCAACGTGGTTGGTGTTTCTGATATCTGCACTAATTGACTAAACAAGTATGCAGGCTTGCAGCCTGGGTGGTTGGCATCTTAATAGCAGTATCTCCTCATGCTGCTGGCTACCTTGCCTAATTTTCTTGATTCTTCTGGTCTGAATGTTGTGTTGCTACCATGAAAGATTATAAAATGCTGGTGGTCTGTGGAGTGTTTTGGCATGCTGGAAAATCCTGGAGTGCGTATGCCCATACTGATTGAATTGACAGCCTGTGGGTTTATAGTGTGGAGTTTTAGCATTTAGCATTTCAACAATGACAAACATTTTGCTTCTGGTTGCAGAAATAATCAATGGTCATAATCTGCTTTTCTTATCCACTCATTGTTACTCTCTGCATTTGATAATCCTCTGAATGTTTACTTTTTTCCCGACTTTCTTTAATAACGTTCTGTAATGAATGAGTACATCTCCATCTTGGTTGGCCCTTTACCTGTCCTGCCTAGGAGCTTTAGTGAAGCATTGGGGCAATCTGTGTTTAATGTTGCCTGGGAAGAAGAAACTATTTTTGGCAGCTCTTTTTGGTTCACTTTCAAGTCCTTCTTTAATGTACTCGGTGAGCTTCACCAGAGGAATGGTGGGCGGGGGGGGGGGGGGGGTATTATTCTAAGAAACTGTAGTGTGGAAGATTTCAGACATCTACAAATCTGTCTTTTAATTCAGCTTGTGGGTATGAATACTGCTGGTAGTCCAACTGCTTGATTTGTCTTTGTAAGCTGATGGTCCTGTCTTTTCTGCTGATGGCGAGACAGCTTCTTTGTGCAGTTTACCAGAATATGAACTTTTTATTCCTGATTATTTTTATCCAGGCACTGCTGTTTATACTGTCTTTCCTTACTGTTATCGATATTTGCGCACAAACTAAGTAAGACTTGGAGTGGCCGACAGTGGTTGAGCACCTTGAGCTAATACCTGAAAATATAGAACCCCTGTAGAGTGGAATGTGAATTCCAACTACTGTTGTGGGTTTTTGAGCAGTGATTTTGAGAGCTGATTTGTGTTCAACCTTATCTGTGTTATTTCCAGGCAATATCTAAGTTCCAGCTTCATAGAGATTCATGTTTTGTTCTACTGAAACTCTTCCCTGCTATCTAAATGATATACTGAGCTATGTGCAACGTTCCTTTTGTGTACAGCTTTAAAGTCCATGACTAGAGTGTTATTTATAAAGTTCTTAATTGGACTAATTGTTGTAAGCTTGTAATCTTATTTGTGACCTTACTGCCATTTTTGTTGGTAAAACCTACATTATATGCTGGAAATCTATCATTATTCAATTAGTAGTAATTTAGCAAGGGTGCTTTTTGGAGATTTCATATTTGTATATTGGCATAGTTGTTACTGATTACATGTGCCACTTGACTGCTTTTTTACTTGTTTTCTGTTATCACAGTGGCTCTCTTTTTTGGCTCTGTTTCACTTATTTCCAAAATCCACAGCTAATTTATTTTCTTCTTTTTTGCAGCATTTCTTAGGCTCATAGGTGTTTACTAGGCTAACGACCACAAGGGCCTTTTTAAGCCTAGCCATGCATCCAAAATCTCTGACAAGTTCTGATACCCTTGATAAGTGTAAGCATGGGCCTGGGAGATGAACCATTTACAGGTTACCTGTTTGCATCAGAGACATAGGTGCTAAACCAGGGATGAATTTCTGGTTTCCCATCCAGTTGTCCAAGTTGCACTTGAATTGGATTAGGGAGGAACTCTGTTTCACATGAAAGGGGAGCCTGTTCCATAGATAGTGTAGTCTCTGGGATACATGCCTATCTCTCCAGCAGGTCCTATTTATATCACAGGCAAGGTTTAAGTCTTTAGAATGGGTAATTTTGGTACTGTTTATTTTGTGGATATGCACGAGGTCCATCAGAGCGGGGCCTGACAATGTCCTGTATGCCAGGCATAGATCTCCCCTCAAAAGCCTGTAGGAGACAGAATACAGGGATAGGGCCTTGAAGTGGTCTGCAGAGAACATATTACTTATGCCCTGTATTCTTTTAGTGAGGAACCTCTGTGGATGTTCCACTTGTTGGATATGCCTGGTTAGGTACATACCAAAGGGGGCATTGTACTCAGTGATAGGTCTGATGAATGCCGAATACAGTAGAATAATGACTTCCTTGGACTTAGATGCCATACCTTTGTTTGTAAGCTGTGCAACATAGAATGATGTCCTCACTACTGTAAACATATCATGATCAAAGGCTAGATTACTATTTATGTGTGTCCCTAACTCCCTGACAACTGGCTCAACTCTAAGGAGTGTGTTGTCAATATGATTGTTACTAGAGATTGATGACTTCCCAAAGGATACTATTGTGCATTTCTTGGCATTTAGCTTTAGCCCATGACTCTGACACCAGCTGTTTGTCTGTGTCAGCCCCTCCTGGAGAACATTTGTGTCAGTGTGAGATTCAGTGACAACTCCTAATTTGCAATCATCTGCAGGTTTAGTCATCCAGAGACCACTGACATTGGCCTTCACTTCTGAGAAGTAAATACCAAAAAGGAGCGGTCCAAGGACTTATCCCTGAGGGACTCCACTTGTGACTGGCCTCTTTGTATAGGTGGACTCCCCAATTCTAAATTCCAGGGTCCTGCCTGTGAGCCAGTTGGTTATCCACATATGTGGGTGACATATGGGTTTGTACCTAACCTCTTGAGTTTGCGAACAATGCCAGAGTGGGGTATTCTGTCAAATGCTTTGGCCAGGTCAAGCCAGGCAGTGTGAATGATTTTTTCCCTCATCCATTGCTTTGGTGACCTTCTCAAAGAAGTCCATCAGGTTGAGTAGGCATAATCTGCCCTTTAAGAAACCAAACTGGGTTGGGTCCAGTGTTTGGAGGCTTACTATTTCTCTATTGATCATCTCCATGATAATTCTTTCCATGGCTTTACATATAAGACTAGTGAGACTTATGGGTTTGTAGTTTTCAAGGTCTTAAATGGCCCACTTTTGTGCAGAGGGATAATTGTTGCCTTTCTCCATTCATGAGGCATGAAGCCTGTTTGGAGGCTACAGTTAAATAGTAATTCCAGAGGCCCTGATAAGTCATGTTTCATGCTATTTGAAAGGCATCTGGGGATGTTGTCTGAGCCCATTGATGCAGTGTTTTTGGTCTAAGAGAGAGCATTTAGGACCTGCTATCTAGTGATAGTAGGGGGAATTATATTTGATGATATTTCCTGAGGGAAGGTTGAGGGGTGGAGAGAGGAGTGATTTTGGAGCTGAATTTATCAGCCAGGAGGTTTGCTATGTATTCTGGCTCAGTATAGGTGGCTCCATTTACAATGAGCTCTGCACACAATTGTGTATTGACTTCAAGGTTGCGGACATAGCTAAAGAATGCTTCGTGGTTGTTCTTGGCCTGGGAGGTCATACTTACCTCAAATTTGGCTTTGGTAGACTTTATTTGTCCTCTAAGTTGTTTGTTTAGTTTAGAGTGCTGCACCTCCTAATTTTTGCCATGATTTTCTTCCTCCTGTTATAAATCTGATTGATTTTCTGATTCCACCAGGGTGGCTTGTTTTTTGAGTTAATTCTGTACTGCCTAGTGGGTACAGCTGTCTCTGTACAGCTATTAACATTATTATTAGTATACCATCTGTAGTCACCAGATGGGATTCTTGTAGCACAGGACATCCTATTTACCTGGCCCTGGTTTATCTTTCAGCTTTTGGATTATTTGGAGCTCTCTTAAGTGTTGAGAAAGGGTGGCAAGAAATGTTAAGTAGTTCTACTTAAAGGTGCATATAGTTAAGCACCTTATTGACCCTGCAATTGTTGGTCTGTTAAATTTCTCATGTTCCTAATCTGTTAGAGACAGGAAATCATGAATAGTCACTGGGTGCATGCAGTGAGGGTCTTTTGTTTTTACTCATGTTGAACTATAGTGCTGTGTTGGGGTTAGGCTTTCTTGTTGACAGCAAAGTGAGAAGTACCACTGGGAAAGGGGTTCGGCCTACCTAGTGGCTGTGACTCTGGAACTGAATAGTAATAAATCACTAGTCAACAGGAGCTATCTCACTGGGGGGGGGGGGGCTTTATAGGTTTGTACATTTTAATGCCAGGTCAGTGTGGAATAAGTCTGGTCTTGTTTCTTACTTGCTCTGTAAGGTTGACCTGGAGTTTATTACAGAGACCTGGTTAGTTAAAACTTTTGGCTTTATTACAGAGACATGGTTAGATAAAACTTTTGGCTAACAATTAGAAGCATGTACCTTCCAAATTTCTGGGTAATTCAAGACCTTAGGTTGTATGTGTATGGGGTTGGGGGGTCATCTTTTTCTGGAATATTGGAGATGATCCAGGAAGAAGTTAGAAAAATCCATCTCTTTTCAGTATGCCATAGTGGCTGTAAAGAACTTTGTGTTCATCCTGGTTTACTATTTACCAGGTTGCCTAGAAGCATTTCTGAAAGTTTTTTGTGATCACTGTCTACCCATCACATCCTGCTGTGCTCTGTTCATTGCATGAGCCTTCCATGTCATTGAACTTGAGTGACCTTAATGCAAGGGTAATGATAAACTGAAAAACTTGCCATGGAGCTTCTATCTGTTTCAGGCAACCATGGGTTCACTCACCCAGTTGTCAATGCTGTCCACACATTTGGTTACTTGTTAGACTTGATCTTCCAGCTTGTTCTTTAAGAAGGGAACTTTTGTGGAACCATCATCTAGGACTGACCATTACTTGGTACACTTCAATCTGGGCCTCATCCATTTTTTCTAGCTGATATGGAGATGCTTTGCTATTATAATTTAAGGTCCCTCAGTCAAAAGACTCTGTGGCCTTTGCTGTACAATTCTTACAGGGGACCAGTGCAGATTAATAAATAACCACAAAGTCAGCAAATCCAATTTTTTTTAAAACAAAAACATTTTGGTGACTCTAGTGGTTCAGCCACTGGCCTTTCAAGAGTTATCTCAACATTCTACAAAGTCCACTAGTTATCTCAACATTCTACAACGTCCACTTAAATACTAACAACTATAAAACATTAATTAATATGATTAAATAACAGCCAATAAAATCACACATTTAAGTACAATAATAATTTCCAATTGCAATCAACATTCAGACCAGTAGGGGTCAACGTGACATATTTTAAAATAAACACTGCTTCCTTATAAAGCTATTTATTTTTTAAATCCATACCATAAAATACTTTAACCTTTTCTAAAATAGTGCCTTTTAAACAACTACCATCCCCACCATGATATAAATAAAAATGAACAGCCAAAGGGCTTTTCATTTTCTTATTCTTGATATCTCTTAAATGTTCCTGCAACCTTACCTTAAAAGCCCTTTTAGTCTTCCCCACATAGAACAAATTACAATCACATTTCAATATATAAATAATATCCTCAGTATTGTAACAAAATAGATCATTTGGCCTAAAAGTAATCTTATTAATATGAGTAAATGTTTGCACAGTGTAACTACAAATTGAACAGTGGCCATACAGTATTAACCCCATATTTTGAGGTCATTTAACGAAAGATATTTCAGATAAAGAAAAATGATGGTGAACAATCATGTCCTTCACATTACAACCTCTTTTAAAGGACAAAAAAGGTTTAGTAAGCAAAAGTTTAATAAAATCTTTGTTTTTCAAAAGAAAATTCCAGTAGTACATAATAATATCAACCACCTTATCAGTAAATATATTATATGTTGTCACAAAATAAATATTATGTTGGGAAGTAGCAACATTAACATTTGGGCAAAATCTGGTCATTTCCTTATATCGGGCTGCTTCAGTACATTGTTGTCCAAAAAATACTTTCTCCATAGCTTCCCGGACTAGGACTTTATTATAGCCCCTTTGTCTAAACATAATACATGTTTTTAACAATTCATTATACAAAACCTCTCTATCATTACATACTCTGCTTATATGCAGAAGCTCACTACAGGGCAAAGATTTAACTAAATGGAGTGGGTGTCAACTCCTACCACCCAAAAAATGGCTGATATTCTCAAATTTTGCATGTACTTTAGTATGTATCACAACATTTATATGACCAACCAACACCACATCCAAGAATGTTACTATATTACCAAATTGCATGCTATCAAATTCTAAACCAAATCTATTCTGCTGTAATTCTATAATAAAAGAATCAACTAGAGTTTGGCCGCCGTCACACAGAAAAATCAAATCATCTATAAATCTTTAATATACTTTAATAATTTCAACTTAAATAAATGTTCTGTTTCAAACAAACCCATGAAAAGATTAGCACACATTGGGGCAAAAGGTGCCTCCATAGCAATTCCTTTTACCTGATGATAAATCTTCCCATTAAATTAAAAAAATTGTTAGACAAAAATAAACCAAGTCAATAATATAATTTATTAAGGCGTTATCTCCCCAAAAAATATTTTAATGCCTCAATACTGGTGGTGGATATTAGTATATAGACTTTTCACATCTATCGTCCCCCAATAATTAGCATTTGTCCACTTAAACAATTTAATTTTATCCAAAAAACAAAAGGTGTCTTTTACATAAGAAGACAATTTCTCTACTGAAGTTAATAAAAATCTATGTAACATTATGCCCACATTGTGCAAAAAGTAATTACTAGCTGATATTTTGGGACATCCTGGTGGATCCCCTTAAACTTTTATGCACCTTGGGCAGACAATAAAAAGTTGCAATAGTCCACCTTTCACTTGTAAATTTTTTCTCAAAGTTCACCTTAGATAAATAACCCAGTCTATATCCTTTTTTCATTAATTCCTGAAAATCATTTAAAGCCTTGTCATATTCCAACAGTGTAGCCACGTTATAAACATCAGTGTTGTTCAAATTGTCATAGCACATTTTGAGATATTGGGAAAAATGCATTGCTATTATTTTATTTCCTTTATCAAACGGTTTAAATACCAAGTCCTTCCTATTATTCATATCCCTTAGTGCAAGCCATTCTGCCTTTGTAAGATTGTGACTAACTTTATTTTTAACTTTAATAAACTCTTCAAAGGCAGACAGTATTGCAAAATTTTACTATTGCAGAAAATTTCTGAACTGCCTCGTGGGTAAAGGGGGGCATAAATCTATTCTTATAGATAATGTTTTCACTATATAAAAGACAATATGCATTTATGTTTTCAACATCTTCAAAAAAGAGTCACAAAAATAAAATATTTCATCACTAGAAAACTCAAAACTTTCCAGAGACTCATTACATTCAAACCTTTCATCCAATATACCATTGTTTTTAGAAGAAAAGACAAATAATAAAAGCAACTTTCTGACTAAATGAAATGCTTCCATTTTTAATACATACAACCCATGTAACACAGTAGGGATGTAGTTAGGTCCACAATTAAGCACCGATATTTCTGTGTCTTTCAAAACTGCACCAGATGATGTAAATACTAATCCACTTTCACCAACATTCAAACAGTCATCATTTAAGAATGAGAAATCAAAGTCAGTACCATTTCTTCCGTTTTTCATATTGTTGCTGTTGCCTCTCTCTACTAGCATCTGGTCGGCTGCATTTTCATGTAGGTCCCTCATTTCGGATTTCATTACAAAAATTACCTTTTAAATAACCAGGTTGTTGAGCTGGGGGTAGGGGTGGATAGGCATTTTCATCCTGTTCACAGTCCATAAAACTTGCAGTAGCTTCTGAAGAAATAAAAGAAACACCATACTGGAAAGAACTGCAGGTCCATTCTCGTTTACTATCTACCAGGTTACCTAGAAGCATTCCTGAAAGTGTTTTGTGATCACTGTCTACCCATCACATCCTGCTGTGCTCGATTCATTGCATGAGCCTTCCATGTCATTGAACTTGAGTGACCTTAATGCAAGGGTAATGATAAACTGACAAACATGCCATGGAACTTCTATCTGTTTTAGAGAACCACGGGTTCACTCACTTGGTTATCAGTGCTGTCCACATATTTGGTTACTTATTGGACTTCATCTTCCAGCTTGTTCTTTAAGAAGGGAACTTTTGTGGAACTAGCATCCAGGACTGACCATTACTTGGTACACTTCAGTCTGGGCCTCATCCATTTTTTTCTAGCTGATATGGAATTGCTTTGCTGTTATAATTTAAGGTCTATAAGTCAAAAGAATCAGTGCTCTTTGCTGTACAACTTCTTACAGGAGATCAGTGCAGATTATAAGGAGTTTTACTTTGTGGTCTTTTATAATATGGCAGCCTCTAGTGCGCTGGATTCACAGTTCCCAGTTTATGTTCATCCCTGGTCTTCTACTCCATGAGAATCACAGTACAACTGAGTTGAAGTCATTGCAAAGACAAGGTTGATGGTATCCAGACTTGTAATGTGCCATATACTAGACCGAAATCTAACACAAGAAGGCATATTTTGCATTTAGTGAGATTTCTACTACATCAACCTCTCTAGCATCACTCTTTCAAGTGGTGGGTCACCTGAGCACCACAACCAACCTTGCCATTCACAGAGTTTTTTTTTTCTTCAGACTAATGTGAGGAAGTCACACAATTCTTTGTGGAAGTCACTCACTTTCTTTGTAGAAGTCACACAAGTATTTGTGGAAGTCACTCAGTTCTTTGCAGAAGTCACACAATACTTTGTGGATAAGCTTGCCAAGATGAGAATAATCCTTCAAAGATTTACGCATTGAGCATTGCACTGATTGTTTTGATGGCATACTAAATTTATTGCTGGGCTAAGTTTAATTATGTTGACTGGAATGAGGTCATAAAGACTGTTTAATCTAAACAACCTACTCATTGCAGGTTGGACCTTGGCCCTTCAAGGATGATATTTTTCCCTTGAGTTCCTGAGACCTAGCATTACCAGGATGGTCAGATCATCAATGAGGGATGGAGTATTTTGGTCTTTGTTAAACGAGCTCTTGATTATCCAAGTCCTGTATAACTTGATGCCTGTTCTAAACATTTAGAAAATTATTGCCATGTTTTTTGTGTCTCCCTTTTATTGTGGTGGTAATTAAAAACATAGGCTACAAATAAATATGCCTCTGTTTTACATAGCTTGTCTGTTTATACCCTTTATAGTCATGTTTTACATCTAGACACACAGTGAAAGAAGATGGATTCCATTCCATCATACTTGGATCATGGGATCCATCTGAACCTCCTGAAATATTATTGTGATTTGCTTATACTTTTCTTGAGTGGCTTATACTTTTAATTGCTGGACATTGTGCAGAGAGTGGTGTATGGGGTAAATTCCTTTGGCTCCTTTACTCTAGCAAGTAGGATGCCTCATGGTTCCATTCTGGACCCATTATTATTTATGGCTTAAATGTTGCCACTAAAGGAGGTCATGGAGGGGGGGATAAATATACGACCACTTGCATTCTGCCGACATCTAGCTTTCATTTTCCTTTTCTCCAGACTATTTGGTCAATATTCTACACGTCTGCTTAATGAAATATCTGCAGTGGAAATGCTGAGGGTTTAGAAACCAAAACAGAAAAGGCTAAAACTAATGGAGAAGAGTGAATCTCAAAGATCACTCTTTTCCTTTGAACTTCTTTTTTTCTGGGGGGTAATACCCCTGCAACCCCTGATGCAGAGGGCAACCCCCCATCCCCTGAACTTATATATAGCAGCCACAAGTTCACCATATCCAAGCAAAATGGAATATTCTGGGAAATGGCCATCTTGGACTTGATACTTGTAAGTCTGTTTTTTTATGCCATTCCATTTTGTGTTCTGGGACTCGTTCTAGTGGTCCTAACCTTTCAAATGGTTACCATTCTACACTGGATATTACAGAAATGTCTACAGTGCAACCCTTCAAAACCATATTAATTCATACCACTGTATGTAGTTTGCAACTTCATTTTTGTCCAACTTAATAGCTTATGGGAGAAACCATCTGGAATTTATCTCTTGTGTGTGTGGTGTAGGTATATTAAATGACAGCAAACTGGCACTCAAAGACCAAGTCTTACCTAGCACAAAGATTCCTGTTTCCAGCTACCCCATGAAGTACACATATAAAAAAACTGAGTACATTGCAGGTGACCTGAGACTGAATAGTGATGCAGATACTTTTAGGAGCTGGCAGAGGTGGATGGGATAGAGCAGCTGCTGCAGGATAGCCCATCCGGGGGTGGGTTCTGGCTCTCTACATGGGTGACATCTACTGGGATCTCTAGGTATTTACTCTGGAATTCGAATCTACTGAGCCTGTGCTGTCATGTGCAATCACACTGTGACCCAAGGAGAAATTCAGGTTATGAAGACATACTTCCTGTCTGAGGACAGCTATACTGGCACTTGTAAAAGAAAAGCCTGCTCCCTTCCACCTCACTCTTACAGTGAATGGCTGAGATTGTGGGGGATTCCCAAGCAGGAACAAATTGGCCATAGTCATGATCAGAGGTGAATGAGACCTTGTTTATTTCTTGACTGGATTATTGCAACAGTCTAGTATGAGCTTAGAGATAGGGACCTAACTCATCTATAGCAAATGCAGCATTCTGCTGCAAGGCTTTTGACTTGTATGTCAAGAATCAATCATATTACTCCCATCTTTTGGGATCTAAACTGGCTATCAGTTACATTTACCTGTGTTTTTAAGACCTTGACCCTCACCTGCCTTGTTCTTCACAACCTGGGTCCTGTTTACCTTAAAGAGTTGTTCATATCATGTGCCCTGGCTAAACATCCCAGGTCATCAGGTGAGGGACTGATGGTATTTCCATGGACCATATTAGTGATCTTAGGTTGTATTTTGTATGCTTTGTCCTGGTCCCATGGAGCCAAATGTTTTCCTGATTCAGATGCATTTTACTGAGTAACCTTTTTAGGAATTCATTAAAGTGTCATCTGTTCAGCTAGTTTAGTTAGAGCTGAGGTGGGGCACCGCATTCACATTTAGATTTTTAGCTTTAGTTAGAAAAGTCTTTCCATCGGTACAGCATATGTTGCAGTTTTTGTCTTTTCTGACTAGTCATATTCTTATTTAACTCTGTCTTATTTTGTTTCTTATAAAATGCTTAGAATTCAAATACTTTAACTAAATACCTGTGCACATACTTACATATACATGCATTCATACCAGACTAAGAGTTTTTTCCCAGTTTACGTAGATCAGCTGTGTGTTCTGAAATGCTTTTCATTTCTTCTTTAATCCCTTTCATGAAATCTGACTTTCCGTTGCTATTAAGGATTTTGAATTCATATAATTTTCCAGGCTGGTTGCAATCTTTTAAAAATGGTTTTTGATATAGTTTCGTTGGTATCATTATGCTACATAGCAGTCCATAGGTCTTTGCACCCATCATATTCAATAAAAATGACACTTATTATCTGTGAAGTTATTGACTCTTTAGTATATGAATAACCTTTCAACACAGTCAACTCAGTCCTGCTAAGTAGTAGCTTCTCTGTTAAAGGGATAACATTGCTTGATACACTAAAAAAGTACAGCTGGCAATTTCCAACACTTTAAAACATTCTGTTGTGAAATAGGGTTAGTTATTTTTCAATGAAGAGGGTTTTGTCTTTTACACTTCATTCTAGCTAGCTCTGCGATTTTTGTACATTTAATACAGAAGAAAGCTTTTTCAGCTACTAAGCCAAGGACTCTTTAATTTTTAAATGCAGATTTTTATTTCAGCTTCTGCTGACAAATCACTGCTTGCATTTTGTATGATAGGTTACTTTTTGATAATTAACTCCTTTGAATGTGTTCATTATTTATTCCACATACAGTTCTGTCTCTCAGAATCTGCTGTAATTTTTCTCTGTAATTATAGCATTTGACTCAACTAAGGTGCATCTTCACATGCATATTCACTAAGATTTCTAGTATGAAACTAATATTTCTCTATAGTATCTTACAGATGATTAGGATTGTGCCCCTAATCATAACCAGCTAATTATGTGTTCAAGACATGGATGTCAAAAAACTCACATACAGGGCGAAAACTGAGAGGTGAATCTTGGCACCCATGTAAGGAATACACACGTAGAAGGGTTGTGACTGCAAAGACATGACCTTAATTCTTTGTTGTGCATGTAGCTCTTTTTCAACTCCCATTCACTACAACAGAGAGAGAGGAAGATAAGTGTAGGAGTGCTGTGTGTGTTGCTTGTTTGAAAGTTATAACACGCTTACCACTGACACACAGAGAACAGTCTCCGCAGAAGAGCAAGTGGTTCATTCATCCTTTAAAAACAAGAAAAAAATCCTGAATGAAGTGTTTATAGTTTATCAGCTTTTAAAGATACTTTGTGCTAATTGTTGCTCTGCTGTACTACCCACTAACTGCTGCTAATGTTCTAGTTTAAGACTAGGTCTTAACAGAGGTGAAGGGTGTTTAAAAGCTTGTTAAGCATCTTTTTGGTTTCATAATGGTGCTTAGCAATTCTGTATTTTCACCAGTTTTGAAGCATAAATATATAGCACACCATGCACTTCAGAAGAATTAGCATTAAAATGATCTGTAATAGAACTACTAGTTGCATGTGTGTGTGTGTGTGTGTGTGTGTGTGTGTGTGTGTGTGTGTGTGTGTGTGTGTGTGTGTGTGTGTGTGTGTGTGTGCGAGCAGGCCCGCACGCGTGTATGTATGTGTTTTCATTTGGCCTGTTATAATAGTAGACACTGAGAAGCTCATCATTAAACTGTAGGTTTTCATCCCACAAATGCAGTTCTTTATCAAAATAATAATAATCTTCCCAAAACTGAATTTCTCTTGTTACCACTAAAATTGAAAATGTTCTCCATAGAGTATAAAGTCCCAACACATTAAAAATATATTGCAGCTTTAATAAGCTATCCAGACTTCAATATAAACGCAAATTTATAGGGATAGCTAATCTAAGTAGGATGAGATGAAGAACTCAAATCCAAAAGGCACAAAAAAGAACCAAATATAATTCATAACAGTATGTTTACTTCTAATAAAAGTACTGTGAATATCTATCTTTGTGGTTGCAAGGACACTACATAGGGTCAGGCACTGACAAATGCCCCAAATAACTGTCCATCTTTATTACTGAAATGTATATGCATGCACTGTGTTTTCAATATAGCTTCAACTGCCATACCACATTATAATGCAAACTGTTTAAAAAAACTCTTAATACTCTGGCACCAAGCACACCAAACAGAATGTTTCCCTTTAAAAGACTATAATCATGCATTTAAATACTTCTCCATATATTATGTGGTTATCACACTGCACATCCTTGACACAATTTTTATTTATTTGTATAACGTATAGTGGTAGTTGGTCTTTGTAATGAACAATATTTTGAAAATAACTATGTACAAAAATGCATTCCATTTTTTGTGAATTCATCTTTCACTGAGCTGTAGCAACCTCAAAGTTGATTATACTAGTAAAGGGGATACAAGAGGTGGTACAGAGGATGGTACAGAGGGTGACGCTCCCTGCACAAAGTCTGTGTGGGAATGTCAGGGGAAGTGCTCTGCATAAAAATATAACTTTCAATTTCCAAACATTCTGTTCATACACATTCCACATAATGGAATCTGTAAAGCTGGAAATAATGACACGTAAGATGGACAGGTTACAGTAAAAGTGGGAGGGTAACAATATGATACTTACCAAATGGGCATGTTTACCATTACTACTGTAACCATCTCAGTGCACATTTAAGGTTTAAAGACCCACTTAGCCCAGGGTAAAACTCAGCATTAAGGCGCAATTGCCATTTCAGTTCAAGCATTTGTAAAAGGTTGTCTGAGTCTCCAAAAACGTCTTTAAAAAAAACTTATTATTATTTCCAAAGGAGGTCTTATTGGACATTGTTACCATGGTTACAGTTATGATGTTTTTGGGCTGTTAATTTTACAGTATTTTGAATTTTGTACTTATTCTGAAGAAGTTCCAGCACATTAAAGGAACGAAAGCTTAACAACACATTAGAGGGTTTGAATTCATTTTATTCATAGTTTTAGTTTTCTTATTTTTTTGCTCTAGTACTGCTTTCAGAAGTTTTTGGTGGCATAGATATATATATATATATATATATATATATATATATATATATATATATATATATATGTATGTGTGTGTGTGTGTGTGTGTGTGAACGTGTGTGAACAGATCAGCATTGCAGCTCTTTGACACGTTTGTTAATCAACAAGTGAAAAGCTGATCTGAAATTACCAACATTTTCAATGTGTAATCACAGAAGAGTGTTCAGGGTGATTTCCCATTCTTCACTGTTATATAATCTCAGAGTTGGTATATATTTTTAGCAGGGGGTAGGAGGTGCAGGTCACTTGTCCCTCCTGCAAGACACTATTTTTTAAAGTTTTTTTTTTTTTTATCCTTTATGGATCAGTGGCTTTTTTGGTCAACCATTAGTTGTTGATCATTTGTTGATTGATATTTAATGGGTTCAAAGAGAGGTTATGTGCCCATGTGTATCTGTGGATCTACTTTACAAGCTTGAAGTTTCAAAACTCAAACTGCAAATGGTCAAGACCATAAGATCTAAGTTTTGAAACTTCAAAATTGTAATAAAAAAATAAATAAAAACCAAAAAAAAAATGTTGCATTTTTGCAGGGGAGAACCCCCCCCCCCTGCATCCACACCCCCCATGCTAAATAAATATACCAACTTCAAGATTGCACTACAGTGAGGAAAACGGTAAATTTCCTGTTCTGCGCTGTATAGCGATCTCCATTCAAAACGTTCACATTTCAAAACTTTGATCTTATGGTCTCGACCATTTGCAGTTCGAAGTTTTGAAACTTTGAGCTTGTGAAGGGAATCTGTGTCTGCATGTATGCCAGTTTGCGTATTACTGGTAGTTCTTTTCTGTCTCAATCTAATTTGAAACTTAGAATTCACAGATAAATTATAAATGAAGTACTAAGTATTTCAGCATTTATGTCACATTCTTTAATTATAAATGAAGTATTAAGTATTTTAGCATTTATGACAGTCTCTTTAATCTTTGTCTACTTTTAATCTGCCATCAATTTTCTATTGTATTTTTCAAAAAAGGTCCTAGCTTTATTTAAAAGATGCCTACTGTGAATATGTAGAACATTTAGATTTGAAGTGTGCCCACATTCTGAAGGAAAAGGGCATCTTGTTTGCCTGGCTATCAGAGGTACAAATAAAATTAATTTCCAAATATTTTATTAAAGTTTGATCTACCTTTTATTGAGAAAAAAATCACTTAACTTCAACTGGATAAAACAAACCATTCCAAAGTGATCACTGTGCTTTTTATTGTATCATTGTATATGACTACTTAAATTAAATTCTTTGTATATTGTACCTGTTTATAGACTGTGTTGCCTAGAATCCATCCATCCTTCACAACCCATTTTTCTTATTTTTGCACGTGGTGAGGGTGTCACATTGGCATTAATCTAGAACCATTGTTCACAGAAGGTCTTTCAATATGCCCCTAGACTTTCATAAAGGCTTTTCTTTTCATGTCATGCTTCCTCTCTCTCCTTGTTCTAGACAAGTATCTTTAGCAATGTTGTGCTGATGACTGCCCATTAGTAGAATGACATATGCATTTGTATTCTATCATAAGCACACATATGCATTGTTTCCATGGGATTCTCTTTCATTGGTTGTTCTTAAGACTTTTCCTGGGGCGATCATAAATCTATTGATTTAATCCAGTCTTTAAGAGCTTTCTCCAGGACTCAATGCATAATAATGTCCGTCATGCAGAAAACATAACATTGGAAAAAAAACTTATTATGGCTAAGTTGACACAAACAGAGGATGGAACTAAATGCACCACATAATAATAGGCTAGATAGTGCAATGTAAGGTGGAAAGACCAAACCTTATCTTCGTATTATGACACATTATGAAATTGCTTGAAGTAAGTTAAAGCTGAATTATAAACCTTCCTTATGCTATATAACCAAGAGATCCAAAATCATGAGATAGACACTCTTATCCAGTTAACCAGAGTTCCTTGGGTATGGGAGTGGCTTCCTTGGCTGCACTGGGAGTCAATTGTCTGAATCTATCTACCTGTAAATGACACAGAAATCAGACAAAACATTTTGTTTATCAGTAATATGCTCTGCAGTAAAAGAAAGGTATTTTCTCAAATTGAGTAACATTATCAGCCTTAAAACAAAGTTCACCCAAAAAGATCTGGAGGATTTCTTGATTAAAACTTTCACTACTACCTCATCTTCTGACCTGAAGATTATTCTGTTATTCTTGAGCTGCCCCTGCCATATGAAAACTGAAATCTAAATGGGAACAATTTCTAAGAACCTTTTTTTTACTATCTGACCAAGATTGTGGTTATGCAGCTGAGAACCACAGATTATCAAAATAAGCCCCCAGTGCCAAAACCAGCAGCAGCATCCATGAATAACTGTAGATCTTTATTAGAAACCCCCTCTCTCTCTCTCTCTCTCTCTCTGTCTCTCTTTTGGTCTTTCCCGGTTAGGGGTCGCTACAGCAGATCACCTTGTCCGCTCATGCTTGGCAGTGGAGTTTTACGGTAACGAGATGCCAGTCCGGCGCCCAACCTTCCACAAAAGGCACACACACGCAGGCACTTATGACTAGGGCCAATTGTAGCATGTCCAATCCACTTGCAGCATGTCTTTGGGGATGTGGGAGGAAACCAGTGCACACGGAGGAAACCCACACGAATGCAGAAAAGGCATGCAGACTCCGCACAGAAGACAACCCAGCCGAAGATTGAACCAGAGAGCCTCTTGCTGTGAGGTGACAATGCTAACCGCTGCACCACTGCAGCCATCTCTTTTATTAGAAACCCACTGCACCTGCCAAAAGGAGCAACCATTAAAATCCCTCAGAAAATTGAACTATAGATGAAAATCAACTGACTCTTACTTTGTATTGTTTTTAACAACCCCCCCCCCCCCATAAGAGATCTGAAAGGGAACAAATTTAAGTCCTGCTTGGAATAATGGCCCTGCAAGAAAAATTCAAAAGGCCTACCAACTCCACTATTTTCCCTATTGAAACCTTCTTGGAGGAAAGACTTTTTTTTTAATACAAGCAGATATCTTATCCAGCTTACTGACAGGCAGGCAGAAGCAATTGCCACCTGTATTGATTCTCAGCCCTAAAAATGTTAAAGACTTTTCAGGCCCTTTAATTTTGTCCTGTGCTAAAGGGATACAAAAAAAACTTTACATTAATCCATAAATGAAAGGAGGATCTCTTTGGTGTCTGCCTGTCTCTCTCACTAACAATTAAAACGTTATCTAAATAATATGCACCTGACTGAACAGGGGACCACTGTTTCCAGCACCCAAATAATTACTTGAAAGTGTAGTAAGCCACAGAGTACCCCAAAGGCATAACAGTGTCAAGGAAGTAGCAGTCCTCAAACCTCATGCCTAACAGATGCCAGTACTAAGGGCAGACAGGCAAAGAGCAAAAGGCCGATCTTTTTCCACTTTGGCCAGCTGTGGGTTTTTGAATTTTTTGATGACTTGAATTGCATCATCTAAGGAAGAACAACTGACTTTAACAACTGCCTTTCCAATGCCATCACTGACTGAGAGACCGTCAGGATAGAAAAAGTAGTATACTAGGTGAATCTCCCCTTCTTTTCTCTTGATGGCAAGACTGAGGATGAGATTGGAACAGGCTAATTATCCTGACTTTTGGAACTCATTCAGAAGTAAGGATGTCAATACTTGTCTTTGCCTTTGAATTTAAATTCTTGCAATGAGATGACTTGAGATTTGTAGTGGATTTGATTGAAAAATCAGTTGAAGCCATTTGTCAGATCAGAACCAACTGATCTGTTTGGGTAGTGCCTAAGCAGTAACTCCAGAGCCTTGATGTTAACATGACAGTGAGTCCAAGATGGCTTATTTAAATCTGCAAAAGGTGTAAGGTTTGTTGAAGCCACAAAAGGAGTTTCTTTCCCTGTCTGTGTCTCAAAAGGGGATGACAACAAGAAGAATGATGCACTTGCTATCCTTGAACCTACATTTGACTGCTGGGCTCCTGCCTCCATAAATATAGCAAAAATGTAGGGATCTATACACTGTCCATCCACAGCTGCCTGCATTGCGTACTAATTTAGATTTGGGCAACCCTATGTCTTTGGATTGCACTAAACTGGTTCTAGATTTGTTGAGCATTACACTTTGCCATGTATCTGTATAGCTGACTTCCCTTCTCAGCTGTTTGTCAGATGCATTGAACTTTCTAAATCTATTTTCATACCAGAACCAGGAGATACCTCTTTTAGTGACGTGAGCATCCCTTATAATAAGGTAGTAGCTCAGAAGAAAATCGGTTTGTTAATGTTCCTTCTTTCCAGTATTGGCCATGTAATACACAAAACCCAGAATTCAATTGTCCCAGGATTTCATATTTATGTTTTTAGGTTGCTGTCTACCCAAGCCTGCAAGTGCTTCTAATAGGTCATTGAAACCCCACATCTCAACATCCATTATGCTCTGCACTCTATCTAAATCGGGTCTATGGTTTAACAGTGAACGATCAAAAGATCGAACGCTGTTATATCAACCACAAAAGAATGAAAACAAAAAAGAGCGAACAGCCAGAACAGCGACTTTTTTCCGAGGGAAAAAATTTGCTGTTCACAAAAAAAACAAACAAACAAAAAAAAACCCCACACTAAACACTTTAAGTGGGGGGCTTTGACGCAACCCCCCCATATGGGGGGCTGTGCCCCCCCACCCCCTACTTAAATATACCAACTCTGAGATCGCACTACAGTGCTGAAAATGGCAAAGTAACGGAAGTGGCCATGCGTCTTCTTTCCCAGGGAAAGAATTTGCTTAAAAGACGCTTCGTCATTTTGCGTTTTCAACATTTATAGTTCGACGAAGACACATTCGACATAATACGTCTTCGTTCTCCTGACAGGAACCCTCTAAATCTATGAGGTTGACTAAATCAGTATAGGGAACTTTCTGACTTTTTTCTTTGACTGACTGGGTAATATGAGCTGTGATGCTTAGCTGGTAGCACCTGACATTTGAACCCTCACATCAGCTTCCTTACTGACATTGTTTAGTTGGATTAAAAAAAAAAAGAGAGGAAGAAAAAAACTTGTCTTACTGCCACCTCCCTGATAGGCAGTAGACAGAAAGTCCCACGTCTACACTGTCTGATTTAATGCTATCAGGGTTTAGGCATAAAGCAACCTCCTCTCAAGGTGACCGATTTTTCTCCCCCATTAAATGTAATAGCCTCCATCTCCCTTCATTATTCATAACATCTAGCAATGAATTGAAATATTCATCAACCTGACTGGTTTAAACTTCCCCTTGTCCCTGCTCCTCAGTTAACATAGCTGTACCTGATGATGCAGGTGCAAGCACCTCCACTGGCTTCTGTACCATCAGTTCTTTCCTAGAATTACGCTTTTTGTCTTTTAGGTGCTGGCCCTTCACTGGCTGGATCCAATTCTGCCAACTGATTTGAGGGCCTCTTCTGATTTGTTGATGATGGACCTCCAGATTGAACAATATATTACCCAGCTACCTCCTCAAGGAACAAGTGTGCATCCTCTACTATCTGACCCCATCACTGCTTCAGGTTTTGGAACAGTGCCATAGTACTATGGGAACCTGAGAAGCAAATAATACAAATCAGGCAACAATAACATTCCAAACATCATTGATGATCACCAGTGTTTGTCTTCATGATAATAAATCTTTTTTTCTTTTTGTTATACATAAAACAGAAGTAATTAATGAATAATTATATTCTAATTAACTAAAATGTTGTGAGTGGCTGAAGTGAACTTAAATATGGTCTGTTGATAACAAAAAAAAAAGATAGTAGATGACCTTCTGCTCACTCCTCCAAAGACATACAACCAAAACTCCAAGTAAAACTGAAGAAGCTGATGAATGAACATGCTGCTAAGTTACTAAACTGACTCAACTGAGACTGAAGTGTAGAAGTAGCATAACAGAAATAGCACAACAGGTGACAACCCCAGATGGACCAGTATGCCTACTGAAGAAAAAAAAAAAAAAAAAAAAAAAAAAATATATATATATATATATATATATATATAATTTTTTTTTCTTTTAATTTATAACTTTACATTAACAATATTTTATTCAGCTAAATGAGAACAAAACAGAGTTCAAATACATTGCCTGCAGTGTTTACATTAATAATGTCAGGAGTCTGATGTTTCTGGGACCTGAACAAGCTGACTTTTAAGGCATGATAGCTCAGTGTTGTTGTGCAAACTAAATGAGATAGATGAAATTTGAACTAAATATGGACCTTAATTGACCATGTTTGAGTGACTAACATAATAACCTAGCTGACTTTACTGATGGGTAATATTGTGAATGGCACTGTGAAGGGTAGGTCCTGTGTAGTCTGTGTTATGTTGAACAATACAACCTGATGGCTGTACTCTGAGTGAGAGGGAGGTATGACCCTTGCTAAACCTTCAACAGTGCTCCCAACCCAAGAGCTGAAATAATTGTGCAGGAGGCTGAACAATTAAACAGGTTTTCTTTTTTAACTTTATATATATATATATATATATATATATATATATATATATATATATATGTGTGTGTGTGTGTGTGTGTGTGTATATATATATATATATATATATATATATATATATATGTTCACTAGACAATCTCGAAATACTGAAATGTCTAATTGCAGTATTTTGAGACTGAATAGTAGAAAACTCACATACTCGAAAACCCAAAACTGCGAAAAGCACAATAGCGACCATACACACACACACACCAGCACACACACATACACACACACACACCTAACTACACTGAAACAAACAAAACAACACACACAAACATAATATAACACACAAACGCAACTACCCTGCCTTTAAGCAAAGGGGCAAGCCCCTTTGCACCCCCCCACACCCACCTACTTATATATACTAACTCCGAGGTTGCACTAAACACACAAACACATAAAAAACACCACTACACACACTCACACACACTAAAATCCCTACCCAGTACCCTTACATAAACACCACTTACCTGAAACCCCAAATAAATCCACAAACCACACTGCACATCACGAACGCAACACCACGATAGCGGATTCGACATTTCTGCATTCGACATTGTGCAGTTTTGCGTAACTGCAATTTCCACTCTTAAGTCTCGAAATATTGAAATTCGACATTTCAGTATTTCAAGATTGTCTAGTGCACCCATATATACATTTATATATATAATATTATATAATATATACACACACACACACACACACACACACACACACACATATATATATATATATATATATATATATATATATATATATGCAGTGGGGATAAGACTTCATTGGCTGAATGGAGCCTTTTAACTTGGACCAATGATGAGGAACAAGCATGGTGTAAAATTCATGTAGTCCCACAAACTTCGGTCAGCGAGTGCTTGCCCAACTGCCATTTGTTTACCAGGAAAACAAGCAAAGTGGCAGAGAATGAATTGACCCTGTATGCAGTGATAGAAATGGATAACGTAAGTTACAGTGACCCAGTTGGGGGGGTGGTTGAAAGTCAGTCAATGTGCTGGTAATGAGGTAAAGCAAGTAGCAGTGATAACTAGATGAAGTAAAACTATATGCTTTCAGTTAAATATTTCTTAAAATCTAATTTCTTATTTCTTTAATTTTTAAACTTACCTGAAGCTTCCTCTTGATCCATCTCGGCCACTGGAAATGTAGCGACAGCTTGGAGGATACTGGCTGCCATCAAGCGATAGCTACAGTGCTGCTGACTCCTTATAAAAATGGGTACTCCTCGTGTCCAAAGAAGTGGCAGGTGATGGCACCAGACAATCTTGTACAGCAAGACTGTCATTATGGAAGTCATAGACTAGACATCTACAGCAAAACCATGGTTGTTTTCTAGAGTTTGCTTACTTTCTAGCACAGAATTTTGATGGGGTACATTGGACTGACATGTTACACACCTATTCAACATAATTCCAGCACCTTTAGATACATATATATTATTATTTTACATTTGTTTACTGGAAAAGTCCAACTGGACAATAATTGTCCTTTTTCAGCGGAGGTCTGGGGAGAAAAGCTCCACAAATGACAGAGAGAGACAGTATAAACAAAAACATGTGAGACTGAGAAAATATACAGCAGATTGAACAACATAATTATAAAAGGACAGTGTTGTTGTTGTTTGTCTTTTGGCTTTTCCCGGTTAGGGGTCGCCACAGCAGAACTCCGGTCCGCTAATGATTGGCAGTTGTTTTTTATGGTATCGAGTTGCCAGCCAGACGCCCAACCTTCAACGAAGGCATGCCCATTCAACGCATGTCTTTCAAATGCCCACTCAACCGTGGGGAGGACATACAGACTCCACACAGAAGGAACTCCCAACCCAAGCCGAGAATCGAACAGGAGAACCTCTTGCTGTGAGGCAACAATGGTACTGCTGCACCACTGCGGAAGTCATAAAGGGACAGTGTAATATTACAAATTAAACAATGACTGGTCAGTAATATTCAAAAAGGACCAGGCAGATTGGTCAGCCCAACCAGCGTGCCCATTGTAAATCTGACAGTATACCAATGGAAAAAGGTCCAGTTGCCCGGACGTTTTCCCATTAGTATATCTCATAAAATTTTGACTTTTCTTTTCTTTTAAATAAATTTACAAAACTGAAGACCTCAAATGAATGAGGGAGATGGCACAGAGAAAAATAAGAGGATAATCAGGTACGTTCTACAAAACTAAAGAAACGCACCCGATTATCCTTTTATTTTCTCTGCCCCATCTCTCCCAAACGTTAAACGTTTACTGTTCTGTTTTCTTCATAAATAAATAAAAAAAGGCAATGGAGATCTTCCTTTTTCTGTTGCTTCCTTTGCACAGCACTGAAGGTAAGGGTAGGAATGCAAGTCTCATATACATGTGCAGTACATCAAAAAAGCCCCAGGATACCGGAGAAAATGTGGAAAGGCATGATGGATGCATTATACAAAGACATTATTTAAGAATATAAGTATTTTTTTTTCTTAAATAATGTCATTATATAAAAGCAATAACTGACTCCGTGGTGTGGTATATTGAAAATGTACCCATGGTTGGCTTTATTTAATCACTTGGGCTTTGCCCTCATGATTAAACCATACCAACCATGGGTAAATCTTCAATATACCACACCGGCATCATCAGTTATTGCTATAATACATCATGTGCGCTACTAGCTTAAACTAAAAGTACAGGGATCTAATAGTAATAACAGTGTAACATAGAGTAAGCAACATCAGTTCAACATCATTTATACATTTACAATATGAAGATCAAATGTACATTTAAAATATAGTGAGGATATTCCAGACCAGTGAAAAGGTGAGAAAGGAATTTTAGTGTAATATGATAGAGCATAGAAAGACAGGATGATTGTCATGAATTGGGGTTGGAGCAAGGGCATGTCCATGAGTTAGATAAGTCTCAAGGGACTTTTGGAAACTTAATGAACAGCTGATGGTTTTGATTTCTAAAGGTTAGGAATTCCAAGTTTTGGCTATGGAGATTCCCCAGCTGTGTTATGGGCTTTGGATACCTTCAGTAGTGCTTTGTTGATGGAGCACAATTCACAATGTGTTCTGTAGGGTAGCAAGAGGTTTTGAAGGGAAGGTTTTTGTTTCTGGGTATTTGAGGATTTTATGGGCCATGGTCAGCTAATTATATGCTAAGAGATTGGGAAGCTCTAACCAGTGGAGCTGTCTTAGGGCTATACAATGATTAGATCTGAAAGTTGAATTTGTGGCAGACTTGGCAACCTTGTTGTAGCAGGACTCAAGTTTGTGTAAGCCAGATTGTTTTAGGTTAATTAGAAGTGGGGAAGCATAGAGGAGGGTGGAGATGAGATGAGTTCTGGCAATAGTGGCTTTTGTATTGCTAGTTAGGTACTGTTTCTTTCGGTAAAGTGTTCCAGGTTTTAATGCACTTTCAGTACAGTTTGAGCTATGTATCTATCAAATCTCAGATTATTATCAATGATTACACCAAGAGGTTTTTTGTGGGGGACTGGAGAGATAATTTTATTGCCAGAGGAGAAGATGTTGAAAGACTGAAAGAGGGGGTGGTGGAAAGGTTAGTAGTTCTAGTTGGTTGAAAGATCATAAGCTTAGTTTTATTGAGATTAAGTATAAGCTGGACATTGGTTAACAAGGATTCAACTGCTAAGAAGGATTGCTGTATTAGGTGCTGAAGTTGCTGTAATGTTGGTACAGTACAGAGTACAGTAGAATCGTCAGTGTATTGGACAAGGGATGCATGTAGGGTGGAGGTGTGAAGGTTATTAGTGAATATTGTACAGAGGAGCGGACCAAGGATAGAGCCTTGGGGAACTCCAAGTGGGACTGGTAGGAGGGGAGAGATTGTTTTGCTGCCATTTTACAGCTTGCTGGCAGACTGTTAAGTAATCTTTGAACCAAGCAAGTGCAGAAATGCTGAGGTTGAGCTGAGAGAGAGAGCTCAGGAGTTTGTTGTGGGAGATGGTGTTGAAAGCTTTAGAAAGATCTAATAAGATAGCTGATACTAGGTGACCATTGTTTCTATGTTGTTTGATGAAGTTAGTGAAAGACAAAAGAGCAGTGGTAGTGCTGTGTTTAGGGCAGAATCCATGCTGGGTGTCAGATAGGAGGTTGTTAGTAGATAATTTAGTAGTTGAGCGTGGATGTAGCGCTCTAAGATTTTAGATAATGGTGATAGTATCGCTGTAGGGTGATAGTCGGACAGCTCAGTTGAGGTTCCACCTTTGTGAAGTGGAATGATGTGGGATATTTTCCATATTGGTGGGACACAGTGCTCTAAGATGGACTGATTGATAAGAATGGATACTGGATATGAAGTGGCATCAGCAGAGATTTTAAGATACTCAGCGGGCAAGAGGTCTGCAGCAACGGTTGTATGTTTAAGCTTTTTAGGTATCCTTTTATGGCGTCTGTAGGGATGGGTTGGAAGGAGAAGTTGTTACTGTCATCGGTAGGTAAGGAGTGGGATTGTAAGGGGTTGAGCAATGATTTGTTAGCACTATGATGAAGTCTATAAAACAGTTATTAAATTGGGTTGCTGTGTTATAATTTGTTTTGGGAATTGAAGGGGAGCATGTGCTGGTTTGCCCTGGCTGCAGGATTTTATCGATAGCTGTCCATAATTTTTGTGGTTGATTCTGGTATTTTAGTTTAAATAAGACTGTAATAGTTAATTTTGTCTTGTCTGATATGCCTTTTTGCCTTATTCCTTAATTCTAAGAATGCCTGTTTGTTTGCAGTTGTTTTGTAAGTATATACAAATGTAAGATGTATTAAATCATCAGGATTGAAAATGAATAAAAAATGATTAAAAGACAGACAAAATAATCTTCAAAAGTATATAAAATACATCTTTACTAAGCAAATATAAAATCTACTGGTGACACATCTAATAATTGCATATCTGTGCGTGTGTGTGTATGAGCATACAGTGCTGAGCGGTATAGCTAAGGCATGGCAGTACACAGTGAGAAATCACTTTAAGGATTCAGAATATGCCCGTTTTCGGACAGACTGATTGAGGGGCATCAGTACACATAATCAGAAAGAATGATCACCTTGAAATTGACAACATGTATAGGATGGCGATTGTGGGATTACATACATATTTACTGACATCATCTGATCCAAACATTGTGAAAGTCTATCCGTGTCCAACCTGTGGCCCGCAGGCCGCATGCAGCCCTCAGAGCTCTTCCATGTGGTCCTCAACCTCTAACTGCAACATTGATGTACGCATGCCCCAAAACACTTTTTTTGTTTTGTGTTTTTCACTCCCATGACCTGTAATGCTAGTGTCGGTGTGCGCATGTGCCAAAGCACCCTTCAAGTTTTGTTTTTGAGCCAAAAAAGGGTCAGTGTGTTTACGCCATTATTTTGTGCTGAGCAATCAGAGTGTGTGTGTTTCCGCTGAAGAGGGACTCATGTATGGATTTGCCGCTGTTGCCTTTGAAAGGGACAGCAATTACCTGTGTTAATAGGTAAGTATGGAGTGAGTGAGTACATGCATGAAAGCAGAATTGTGTGCATGAAAGTAGAAGAAGTGTGTGTGTGTGTGTGTGTGTGTGTGTGTGTGTGTGTGTGTGTGTGTGTGTGTGTGTGTGTGTGTATGTGTGTATATGTGTGCATGACTGAGAGAGACGCATGCACAAAGAGGCTAACAATGATCAGTCTACCTACTGAACACAAACAAGTTAGCTCACAAATATATCATACATTAAGAGTACACTTTCATTAAATTGCAGCTTTCTTGACAGGGAGAGTATTGTATTGAACATGAACTCATATCTCTTAACTGTATGGATTTTCAAAGAATGTCTGGATTTTTGCCTCATCTTCCAATTTGTGTCTTTTGCTTAGGAAATGAAAGTAGTCATCCAAGGTAATGCAGTTCCAGGGAATAAGAATGAGACAGCAGCCTAGAGTTAATGGGTCAGTAGTGGACTGACTATGTAGGACTGTAGCATATAAAGTTGTATTGTTTTTTCAGACAAACAAAAAAGCACCTAGTACTGTTTTTTCACTGGTGGGTTCTAAGCAGTGGTAGACTGGACAACAGTAAGCATAGCTTTGGCGGATCATCAATACTGGTAAATCAAGTGGGCACAATGCCATTTTTTAAATGTTGGGGATTTTAGTGTGTATGTGTGTGCTTATGTGTTGGGAGTGCTGCAACAGTAGATGATTATTAAAGACAGAGACTTATGGACTGTGGAGAATATGTTTCTTTGTTTCAAAACCTAATACTTGGGTACGCATGCCAGAAGTAGATTTTTTAAGACATAGCTTCTTGCCATTTACAGTGGATGGAATTTTGCATTTAATGGACAATGTATTAGCGTGGGCTTGTGGGGTTCTGAAGGATGCCAAGTCTACCACTGCCAATGTCTTGTAAAGTGATCTGGAAATGGATATTGGGATGTTATTGAAAAAATATAGTAAGTGGGCTTAGAAATATAGTTTAATTAAACAAAGTGTACTTTCAATTTACAGGCCATAATTTAATTTATTTCAGGTAGTCCAGATACTGGTAGATTGTATACCATTAGACTTAATTAGGGAGAGCTGTCATTCTGGGGAAACAAGCAGCCCTAGTTTCAGTGAAAGCTCTGTGGTTGCTTGCAGGTAGGAAGTTGCAGGATGTTGGTGCAATGTGTTTTATTTATTATTTTTAATGCATTTGTCATTTCAAAGCATGGTTTTCTTTGATGCAAAAGAAGGCAGGACTGAATGAGCCATATAATGTTTAACTGACAATAATGGGATAGAAAGATTATAAGTGATGTATAATGTTTGCAGCTACAGTTGTTTCAATGGTGTCTGTGATGCCTAACGATTTTTGGGCCTGTGTCCCACTTTTATTTTTCGCTTTGTCCAGATTTCTTGCTCTAAGGTTGAGACGTATGGTTCCATACTAAATCAGAAATTGTATTTACCTTGGAAGACTTTTCGGCGTAATTATGAAAAACAGAGCCTTGTTAATATCTCTGCTTATTTCCAATATAAACTGCCATGTAACCTTGCAAATAACCTTCTTATTAAGCTACTTTACTACTTTTGGAATTGACAGGTATGATTCATCTGTTCGGACATAAGCATAGAGTGCTAATGTGACTTTGATTTCTTGCAGCAGTCTGTGGTGTACATAATCACAATAACTTTGCTGTGTTTCTGGGTGTGTAATCAGTTTAACAGTTTTAAAGATGTTTTCCAAAAATAAATAAATATATAATAAATAAATAATCCTCTCTACACTTTGAGCTATTGACAAAGTCTGGGAATATTTTTTTTTCAAAAGCGAAGGTCAGCATTACAGCTCAGTAAACTGTCAATCTGTGAGTAACGTCTGCACAAATTAAAATGTCTGAATGTCAAATGGCTTTAGATTGGAGGGAAGTTTATTTTTATTTATTTTATTTTATTTTACATTTGTTTACCGGGAAAGTCCGACTGGACACAGGTCCATTTTCAGCGGAGGCCCGGGGAGAAAAGCTCCAAAAATAACATAAAACAATATAATACAATACATGAGAGAGAGACAGCAAATTATGGATGTAGTACTCATACAAGGAAGGATCTTTCTTAGCCTTGAAAGCAAGCCAATGATGACATTTATAGGGGCCAGTGAGAGACAGAGGAAAGCAAGAAGCTTTTTAGTCTGTTTGGATAACTAAGTGAACTTAGTCCTTTGACCTTTTTTGTCAGAAATGGTTGTAGTCTTTCTTTTGGCAGGGTGTTTTGCTGAGGCACATGCCAAAAGGGGCATTGCACTCAATAATGGCTCTTGTAAAGGAAGAATACAGAGATGTTATGACCTCCTTGTCCCTGGATGAGATACCCTTACTAATGAAATGGGCCATATAAAAAGCTTTTCTTACAACGGAGACAATGTGGTGGTCAAAAGTCAGGTTTCTATCAACCTAGGTGCCCAAGTACCATATGACTTATTGCGTGCTTACAACATTGTTATTAATGTGATAATTTGTGCGGACATCACTCTCCTCAAAGGGGATGATGATGCATTTTTTGGCATTTAGCTTGAGGCCATATTTCTGGCACCAGTTATTTGTTTGGGTGAGACACACTTGTAGCTTATTCAGATTTATTTTATTAAGTCAGTAATGTGAATTCTTTACTTTATTGCAAGTTTGTTGGGTTATTTTTGTGGATTATAGTATTGTAGGACTGCTGATGTTGACATTTTACATAGTTGGACTGCTGGAATGGTTTTCCCAGTGAGAAATGCTAGTGCTGTAGTGAATATCTGTTTATTTGTAAAAAAAAAATATATATATATATATATATATATATATATATATATATATATATATTAACTAAGATGTTAGAGTTAACTGTTAGATTAGAGAATTAAAATTAGAATGAGAATTAGAATTTTAAGGCAAATATTAGGCATTTATTACATTTATTCATTGTTCAAATGCACTTACAGTACAGCCAGGAGATCGACTGTGGTCTTCCGGAGCAACAAAAGAGTTAACTATATGATATATTTTTATATGCGGCCCCAAGACCATTTCTGTTCACTCAATGCGGCCCCAGCAAGCCAAAAGGTTGGACACCTAAACCATTAAGAAAACTAGCAGAACCTATAGGAAAGGAGCAGGCATGGAAATCAAACAGAAGTAAACAAAATCAGGTAGAGACAGAAAGTGCAAAAAAGCAAAAGAAAGAATTCAAAGAACACAGTCAGAAAAATGGAAAAGAGTAAAAACCCACACTTACAATGGAAAGTATAGAAAACAACAAGAACAACTGTGCATTGATGCAGAGTTGATGCATAAGTAGCTGAGGTGTGGTGACCTTAAACCAAAAGATGAAAGGTTAATATTGACAGCTCAGGCTAGTGGGTGACATACTCAGTGGTTCAAAAAATCCATAGAAAAGGTAAGGAGATACAGACAAATCTAGATTTTAAAGTTCAGAACTAGAAACAATTACAGATCTTGTTGTAGGTTGTACCTGAAAGTTTGTAAGGACATAACAATTTGATAAGGTTGTTACACTGGTCACTGTGCAAACATCACAGTGTACAGCGAACCGAGAGGCACTGAAAAAGATGAACCATAAAGGATTACTGAAAATGAAGAAGTAATGATCACATGGCGGTATCTTAAACCAACAACTAAGAAAGTAGAAGCAAGGAAATTGGATAATGTAGATCAAGATAAACAGGCAAATGTAGCATTGATTATCAAAATTACTACACCCAGTGACTGTTGTGCCTTATGAAGTGAAAGACGTAAAGTTATAAAAAGTCATAACATGCAAGCAAAACACTAGAGTAATATGGAATAAGGGCACAAAGATGGTTCCAGTTATAGCAGGAGCAACTGAGCTAATAAAAAAATTTTTCAAGCACATTTAAAGATGCGGCCAATAAAGGGCAGTTCTGGATACACCAAAGATGCTGAGAAGGTCACTTTTGGTAAACATCAAAGGCTGAAACAAAACTGAATTTAAGAATTGTAATTATGCCCTTCAATTCCTATCACAGTTTTCAAAAAACTAAATACATGTAGAAATCAAACAAAGGAAAATTAATATTTTTGCACAGCAGGAGCTGCAGTAATAATATTTCAGTATAACATTGAGTCTCTATTACTAGTACAATAAGTTTTCATGACTGCAGTATCAGACCACTCAAAACAATTAAAGGCAGAATTTGTTTCAACAAATCAATTGATTAAAAATAAAGTTAGGCGTACTGAATATTGCTGCAAAATACAAGCCAGTACTTCAACAGAGAGACTGTCAGGGAGGGCCAGCTGGTGCCCAAGATTCATACCTGATTCTTCCATAGTCATGGAACATTTCAGGAATCTAAAACATTAGTAGTAATGGGCATGAATTGAGTTACACAATCAAACACTGTGATGACTAAATACACCTTAAAATGGATAAGAATATAAGGATACTCAGTTAGTATTATGAAGTACTGCATGGATAAGAGCTATTAGCTGAAAAACTTGGCAACTATATAGACCAGTGGCATATGCAAACAGAGCACTTGCAGACAGAGCTCTCAACTGCCCAGATTTTCTCACAATGTCCAGAAGTGATCTAGTCTCCTTGGATAGCCATGGAGCATAGCTAGATTTGAAATTGTCCAAATTATTGTTGTTCAAGAAGGGGCTAGCTTGTCTAAGATGTTTAGGAAAGTGGAGATAAATTATACAATGGCTTCCTGTAGAGGGAGATATTTTAAGAGGTCACCATTTACATTGTTTGAGAGTGAAAATGAATTATTTAGCAGAAAAGTTTCTTTTGTTGCGAATTTGATGGTAGATATTGCGTCTCATAGGATTTGCATGGAGTTTAAGAAGGAAGGTGGGGAGGTTGTCACTGAGGGTGTGTGGCACACAACCGGACTGCAAGGAGGGGTTGATTTGTTGGTTAAGATCCAGTCCAAGATGGACTGTCTGTTAGATTTGGGGTCTATTCTAGTAGGAGAATGAATTAAATAGGTAAAGCCATTAAGGTTTATGAGATTTGTTGGGTATGGGGAATCACAGAATAGCAATCAAGGTTCAGATTGCTCATGATGATAGTTTCTTGTGTGAAGGTTTGAGATGCCCATTGTAAAATGTATTCAATGGTGGGGAGGTTGTTACCAGGAGGGATGTATGTACCAATAATGTTTAGTTGGCTTCTTGGAGTTTATTGTGAGTTTTGTAATTAATATCTTTGTGTTATTAAAGTCAGGAGTGTCCAGTTTTGTGGTTTCTAGAGTGAGGTTGTTTTTAAATAGAAAGGCTATCCCACCACCTCTCTTGACTTTTCTATCCAGACTTAATATATTGTAACCTGGGAAATAATTTCATTATTGCTATTGTTGGGTTTAAGCCATGTTTCAGTTAATAGGACAGTGTCTGGAGTGTAGTGGGAAATTGTGGCATGAAGGTCATGCAGTTTGTTAAGGATACTTCTACAGTTTATATTTATCAGTAGTGGGTCAGAGCCTTTCCTGGGAAGGCAAAATAGGTCATGGGTCTTGGTGCTGGGTAGGAGAGTGGGATGGGTGAAGTTTGGACTGGGGTCGGGGTTGGGGTTGGGGTGGATATCACCGCTAAGTATAAGTGGGGATCCTATGTGATTAGGTGTAAAAAATTAGTTATATATTTATTATATTTTATGGAAATGTGGGCGAGAGTGTTGTGTGAAAATGGTATATGGGGCTTGGACAATGTAGCTACTGTTGTATAGAGATGATATTATAAGGATAGAGTTGGTTGGTGTGGATGTGGAGGGGGAACTTGGGGTTGTGTGAGTAGGGATTGGGGGGATTAGATGATTATGGCATGAAGTTAACTGGGATGTAATTGGGAGTACGATGAGCAGTGTAAAGCTAAAAGGTAACATAATTGTATTTGATACACAGCAATGGTTTGATTAGGGATTAATTATGGAGTGGATGACTAGGTGTGACTGTAACGGTAGGAGGGCTATTTTTGGTGATTGGAAAAACTATGCTTAGCTTAAGGTATATGGGGATTATTTAGTATATGTCATGAACTATTATTTGTTTATTAGCAAAATAGTTATGGCAGTGGTTGATTGATTAAGTAGTTTATTGGTAGTTAGAGTTTATGTTAAGGGAGTGATCTAAAAGTAGAGATGGTTCATGAAGTTAATTGGGTTTTGCGGAGTGATTGGGTAATTGGAGATGTGAGTGTGGTTAGCTTAGGTTTAAGAAATATTGTCTGAGAATACCTTTTGCTCTGACAATCTCTTTGATGACTTTCTTGTGGCATTTCCAAAGTTCTCATCTATAAAGATAAAGGTCAAACTATTCTTGTGGTCTTCAGTACAAATTTGCCATCAGGTTACACATCAAAATCATAATAATAAAAGGTATGCTTTCTTAAAACTGAATTTTGTGGTGTGCCATTTATGACTTTGCGCAGTGTGTTGTTTTGGTAAAGGTCTTTCTGCTTTCTAGCAAAACAGTATCTTTCTTACATGTGCAACTTGATTTCTTCAGTAATAATTATTTAAATATAGCATATTGTGCATTAAATGTGCATTATCTTCTGTTAACTTTGATTTTTTTTGTTCTGTTCTTGATTACTGTTATAATATATGATAATATATGTTTTCTTGACATAAAGTAAGTTGGGTTTTCCTTCCCTTCCTTGCAAAAAGTTTTGAAAGGGTATAGCTGTAACGTGAGATCCCAGGTTTCAGGTGTGATTGGAAGCTTAGTTTTAGCACTAAACCTGTTGATTTCTGAAGGCTTGTGATCAGTGACTAGTGCAAAACGTTTACCATAAATATACAAATTAAATTCCTTACAACCTCAGAAAATAGACAAAGCTATCTTCACTGTTTGCAAAGTTACATTTTCCTCACCTCTGCAAGCTATTTCCTAGCACAAAAAAATCTGGACAAATCCAAAAATAATGAGGTGGGGTGGGGGCTAAGGCCCAAAAATAAGGACAGATTTTAAATATTAATCTAATAACTTAGTTGTTATAACAGGTTTTGTGTTAGCATGCATTTCTGAAACATATAAAGTCTGAAACTCAAATGTGTCTCATTATTTAGTTATTTCAATCCTCAATAATTTGCCAGAAAACCACACATTTTATGAGGAATAGACCCAAAATATGAGGCAAAATTCTGGACATTTTGAGAAAATCTGGGCAGTTGAGAGCTCTGTCTGCAAGTGCTCTGCTTGCATATGCCACTGGTCTATATAGTTGCCAAGTTTTTCAGCTAATAGCTCTTCATATTACTAACTGAGTATCCTTATATTCTTATCAGTTTTAAGGTGTATTTAGTCATCACAGTGTTTGATTGTGTAAGTATTGTAACTTTGATTGTAAGTACCAAGTAATATTAATTAATATTTTAAACTGGCAGTTAAACTTTCTTTTCTCTCACTTATAGGTCAACTTACTTTTTAAACAAAACTCTAGCTAATGCATCCAGCTGTGTTATAAAGGTATAGAACAACTATAACACATTCTATAGGATTTAATACTTGCACTCACACTCCTGAATTTTGCAGTGCCTAATATGTAGTGCAAAGCTGAGATGTTGGCTCACCTGGAAGGATGGGCTGCTAAAACTGCTAAGTAAGCCACAGGTCTTATTAAACTATTAGATATCTCACATTTGTGAGGTATTTAGGTGCAGGAGGGTCACACTTTCCTTCCATGTTTCCTCCACATAGATCTCACTGACTTGCTTCCTAGCAGCCTAGAGTTCAGCCAGGTATATTCCTAGTAAAATTTGCAAACATTCACTTATTACAGGCAGGGATGTATCCTTCCATTGGTGTATGATTGCCTTTTTTTATGCTAGATGTAGAATATAGAGAACAGTGGGGGTACTGACTTCCCATGTGTCACCCATACACAGCAAAAGTCTCTCTGTTTTCCTGCTCTAAGGGGTACAATGTTCCCACTCTTTGCAAAAACTAATTCCTGAATTTCCTAATCTCAGTGCATTTCAAATTATATGTCTCCACGTAGCTTGAATCCAACTTGACAACACCTCCAACATTATGGTTTAAAAGCGGGGTTGGTCCAATTTACCTAATCTGGGTGATGAAAAGCTGGTGATGACATCTCCAGGTGAAAAGCCTCCAGAGGGGAGAGACTGTTAAGTTTATTGAAAGTTCCAAGATCTTTGTGACATTTTCTGCAGTGACATTCCTCATTTCTCCATCACTCATGGTCTGAACAAGCTCACGTGCTGGATTATATAACTCATTTATTAGGACCAGGAATAATCTACAAGTCCTAGCTGGCCTTTAGCACCTGCCTTATCCTTTTTTAACACCTTTACTGAATTATGATTTAAGACATATGCAAACATACATTTATATAAAAGAAAACAAACCATGTTGTGTTCACAGTTATAAATACTATATATCACATATATTCTTTTATACAATTATCATTAATCCAACATTACATAAATTGATCAATTCTTGCCTTCCCTTAAACCTCACTCCTCCTCCTCCAGAACATTACTATGCATGTAGTTTTCTCACAATTTCCATTTTTACTCTTACTCCTTTCTAAAGATTCCACTTCCAGTTATTTTATCGCTTTTACAATATTCTCTACTTTAAATACAGTTGGTTTATACTTTGATTTCTGTTTTCTAGTGAATCTTTTTTTGGCAGCCGCTAGAATTAAACTTAACAAGATCTTACTATGTCAGTTTTTTCCATCTCTTTCAACTTTCTGGATTAAAAGTCCACATCTGCACTTGTTTCCCACCTTTCCTGTAACTAGTCTAGTCCAGATACAGATTTGCTGTATCCTGGACTGTTTGTAAGCTCCTGATTGGTGCCAAAGTCTGCTCTTCAATGTTCCCTTAGATATGCAGTTCTCTTCTCTCCTGCACTTTTACTAGCTTATTTAGTCTAGCACTTTACAAGACTTCTTGTAGCAATTATTGTAGCACACACAAGTGCTACCAGCACAAAATGTTCTACAAGGAAACAGCTCCAGTACTACTTATTAATGGCCACCCCTCCAGGCATGTCTAAAGATCAGTTCCCTCTGCTTTCTCCTATTAATCTGGTGAACTTGAGCATCGTGAGGCAATGTAGCAACTGCGTCATGTACACTGACAGCCCTATCCTCTTACCTCCCATCACTCAGATGTGTGAGAGATGCACTTATATAACCAAATTGGAAGCCACGCACTCTCCAGCCAAGACCAGAATAGCTGGTCAAGAGGAGAAGGTCAACACTTGCACCACACCACATAGAACACATAGCCCTCCAGAACACACATCAGCACTGTCTTCACATAAAAACACAAACCACACACCCACCTTTGCAGAGGCTCTCAATAAAAATCTACACAAACAGCAGAGACCTCCAAGGCAGAAACTCACCCGACCACCACAACACAACACTAATGACAAGACACATAACTCTCCTAAACAGTGTTCTACTCAACCAAAGCCCCTAAGGCAAAACAGCATGCCCAACACACTAGTCATAGGTGACTTGATAGTGAGGCACACTGATGTCCCACTCACTAGGTTGAATAAGGAGAAAGTAACAGTCAGCTGCCTGTCAGGTGCCAAGATCCACCACATAATGCATGCACTCAAGTCCCTCAACAACAGGTACAAATATGACTCTGTCATTGTACATGTGGGTGTGAATGACCTGAGACGTACCTCCCTGGACTACACGAAAAGAGACATGGAGGAGCTCTTGGATTATGTAGCCCAGGTGGGTATGACCCTAGCCCTGAGCAGCATCCTACCATCACCCAGAATGATACCACAGTACAAGCACATTATTATCGATTTCAACAATTGGCTAAGCTTCTGGTGTCATTCTAAGGGGATCCAGTATCTGTCTGCCTGGGATGACATGATTGACAGACCTTGATGCTTTGCCAGAGATGGCCTGCATCTGTCACCCCTGGACTTCCGGATACTGGCCAAGGCTCTTGCCATCCTTATAGTGCCTTTTTAGGTGGTATTCCAAAGACCAAATTACCACTGTAACAACTACAAACAAATGCAATCTAAGAGTCATGCTGCTCAGTGCTAGAAGTCTGAATCTCAAAATGCACTCACTTGAAGCACTCCTTAAAATGGAGAACATCGACATTTGTGCTGTAACAGAGACCTGCTTTAAGGCAGCAGAAAGCACCCCTGCACTACCAGGCTATAACTCATTCCACACCTTTCAGCCCCAGAACGTGGACCGAAGCTCCAAAGGCAGTGGTGTTTCCATATTCATAAAGGATGCGCACACCTCCAGACTGGTAGCCCAGCATAACACATCTGAGATGCTTCAGGTGCAGCTAACATTGGGTAAGGCAGTGATTCTGGTCGTAGCCTGCTATAGGTCCCCAACCATGTCCCAAGACTCTTACTCCATGTTCCTAAGTACCCTGGAGAATATTAGGGTCCAACCTAACACTCTCATACTGGGTGACTTCAACTACCCCTCCATTAACCGGGAAAAGTAATCATGTACCAATACACTTGCCCAACGCTTTCTGGAATTCATTAATTCCAGTGCTCTGTACCAGCTCATTCTTACCCCCACTAGAGGTAGCAACATCCTTGACCTGGTCATTACTAACATGGGGGAACGTTGCTCTACACCAGTAGTAAACTCCTCCCTGATTCGATCCGACCACAAACTAATCACCTTCGAAATCCTCATCCCTCCCGCCCCCACAAAGGTAACCACCATGGAAAACTTCTCAAAATCTAACTTTTGGTTCCTAAAAACAGAGTTGGCTTACTTCATGGCACCCATGCAAATGGAGAATAGTTGCATGACCGCCAACTCATACACCAGTGCATTGTACGAACACGTACACAAATGCATGGATCTCGCCATACCCAATAGAACTAAGACGCTCTCCTCAAAAAAAAAAAGAAGCCAATCTGGTGGTCCCCTGCCATAAACAAGCTCTACAACAGAAGGAGGAAACTGATGCAGAATAAGGTGAAGTCCCAAGACTGGAAAAACTCCCTTATCAGCCTCAACAAAAGTTTGAGATCCCTCATCAAATCCTCTAAAGCTAGCTATGAAAATAGAATTGCAGCAGATAGTAAAGACAACCACAAGGCATTCTATAGTTATGTAAAGAATCTCCATGGCAATACCCAGATTTGCTCTGAGCTACTGCACAATGGTACCTCCTATACCGAGCCAACAGATATTGCCAATATACTGGTTGACAGATTCAGTGCTAACTTTACCCCCCCAAAGGACCAATCACAATACCAGTAGATTGCCAGGCACCCAGTCTTACTGCTGCACAGGTTAAAAACAGCACTGTCCAAGGCCAAGAATACAGCTTCTATGGGACCTGACAATATCCCTGGCTGTGTTCTACATGAACTACAGAGTGAACTGGCACCTCACCTGTGAGTCCTGTTCAATCACAGCCTCACCTCACGCTTTGTCCCTACCAAATGGTGCACTGCTACAGTTATCCCTCTCCACAAAGGAGCGACTACAGACCCCGGGAATTATCGCCCAATTAGCCTGATGAGTCTGATATGTAAAGCTATGGAACACATCATCATGGACCTAATAAACAAGGATATAGGGCATCTCCAAACTCTGGATCCTACACAGTTTGGTTTTGTGAAGGGTAGATCATGCCTGCTCAACTTCTTTGAGTCAGTCACCAAAGATGTGGGTGAAGGCAAGGTGGTTCATACAGCCTACCTTTATCTGGCCAAGGCCTTTGATACCATTCCCCACTCAGGAATCATAGAAAAACTTACTAAGCTAGGCATCAACCCCTATATCATTTGGTGGGTTGCAAACTGGCTCACAGATAAAACCTACAGTGTGAAAGTAGCTGACTCCAAGTCAGACTGCCGACCAGTCATGAGTGGAGTCCCACAGGGTTCAGTCCTGGGTCCTCTCCTGTTTGTTATCTACTCCTCTGAAGTCCAGGCCAACACGAAGGGACTCTGGCTGACAAAGTTCGCAGACGAATGCAAGTTGGAAGCTATTATTAACTCCCCAAGTGATGTTGACATCCTACAGAAAGGCCTTAATGACACCAACGACTGGTGTCAGAACCATGACCTTAAGCTCAATGCCAAAAAATGTGTCATCATCCCCTTGGGAAAAACCCGGTTCCCTTGAATTACCACACTGATGGTAGTCCACTTAACACAGAAGACGTTATAAGAGATCTGGGAACACAGGTTGACAGCAACTTCTCTTACGTTGCCACTGTGGTCAGAAAGTCCTTCTATGTGGCACATCTCATTACTAAGGGTTTTGCATCCAGGAAGAAAGAGGTCATTGTCTCCCTCTACTCTTCCCTCGTTAGGCCAATCATTGAGTAAAATGCCCCATTTGGCATGTACCTCACTAGACACCTACAACAATGGGAGTGGCCGCAAAAGTACCTCACAAAGAGATCCTAGGCCTTAAACACTTGTCCTATATGGACAGACTCAAAAAACTCTAACTATTCTCTGTCTCATATCACCTACTTAGAGGCGATCTCTGCTTGACTTACAAAGCCATGTCTGACCCAGCTCTGTTAGAAATGCTACATCTAAAGAAATCCCAATCCCTCCACACCACATGCTCCAGAGACCTCACCCTCATTACCACAATCAACAGAACATGCTGGAGGGACAGGTTCATAACCCAGAGACTGCCCATGCTATGGAATAGACTTTCCATACATGTCAAGCAGAGCACCTCACTGGCCCTCTTCAAGAGAAATCTTGATGAGTGGATGGGAAGTAGAAAATTCACCCTGGGGATCACTCCAGTGGCTCTACTCGACAGAGGCCCTAGGAACTAAGGTCAAGTGGCACGATGCCAAGGTAATCCTATGGGCTAGGCTTGTAAAGGCTCCAGGGCCATTAGCCTAGGACACACCTATAAGCAATTCAGATAATGCATCCCAGCTGAAAAAAAAAATCCTCTCTTAAGTTAAAGCCATTTGCTCACCCAATATTTTTGACAGAGTACTCTGTAGGGAATTGTTAAAGTCTGCCATCTCATTGCACTCCCAAAATATATGTTCCCAATTTATTTATTTATTGGCATTTGATTACCAGGGAAGTTCGACTGGGTAGGACCCCATTCTCAGCAGAGACCTGGGAAGAAAAGCTGCAAAGTATTGCAAAACATTTTAAGAACAATAATTTTACGGCCTTTAAAAGTAATACAAAATATCTCTATAGTTTAAATAATTATGGCAAATTAGACTTAATATGAAAACATTGGTTAAGAATACATACAAGTTATATGGCAGTGATTTAATATTTACAGAAATTTTAGCCAGTTTATAGAGAAATTAAAGGTAATTTAGTAATGTACAAATAGGAATTGCAATATGAAGTGAGAGAAAAGCAGGCTTACTGTATATTTAGAAAGAAAGATAGGGGAAGCCGCGGTGGTGCAGCAGTAGCATTGTCACCTCACAGCAAGAGGTTCTCCCGTTCGATTCTCAGCTGGAGTGCCTTCTGTGTGGAGTCTGCATGTCTTCCCCATGGTCGAGTGGTGTTCAAAACATATGCGTGAATGGGTGTACCTTCGTTGAAGGTTGGGCATCAGGCTGGCACCTCGGCCCCATAAAAATCTACTGCCAATCATTAGCGGACCAGAGTTCCACTGTGGCAACCCCTAACCGGGAAAAGCCGAAAGAAGAACAAGAAAGAAAGATAGGGAAGAGAAATTGATAGAAATAAGGAAGTGAGTGAAGAAGGGAAAGTAAGAAGGTCTAAGGTATGAACAGGAATTTATTTATTTATATTTATGGATATTGTTTATCCTGGTGTTGAGCAAGAAGAGAGACAGCGTTTTGCTAGGAAGTCTTTCAAAATGGTTTTAAAGGAAGGGAGAGAGGCTATTGCCCTGATGGATACAGGAAAGGAGCTCCAGACATAGCAACATGGTACAAGTGTAGACAATGTCCAGCAGATTTGATAGGTTTGTGGACTGACAGGAGTTTTTGGTCATTGGATCATAATAACTGACTGGGGCCATAGCTGTGGAGAATGTTATTTAGTGCTGGACAAGCAGATGTATGATGGATAATTTTATAGGTGGTATGAAGCTGTGTATATGTTAGATGATGGGATCCTTCTAACCATTTAGGCTTTTAGTGCAATACAGTGGTGGATTCAGAAAGGGTTATTTCATGCAACTTTGTTATAACATTGTACAAGTTTTGATTTTTGTGATGCCTGAAAGTAAGGATGGGAGCACCATAAAGAAGTGATGGGAGGAGATAAGCACTGACATGTGTAGTTTTAGTTGTGTTGGTGAGAAAGTTTTTAGCTCTATAAAGCATCTCTAGTTTTTGATGTGTTTTTTTATGTAATTTTGTATATGTAGGTCAAATTTAAGGTAATCAACCACCATCATCCCTAATATTTTGTATGAGAATGACTTCAATGGTTTTATTATCAAGAGAGAGGGGAGACTTTAAATTTTGTTACAGAGAAATATTTCAGTGGCTGTTAAAGCTTCCTGAGTAATTGTTTGGAAGTTTGCCATGTTATCAGATGTGCATATGAGTGGGGAATCATCTGTATACCATATTAGGTAGGCCTGTTGTGTGGATGTGTGGAGGGAGTTGGTGAAAATGTTAAAGATGAGCCTTGGTCTCATCACAATGGTGGTAACTGAGAAGTATAGGGAGAGTATAGAGTGCTATTTTACTGACTGATACCTATTGGAAAGGTAGCTTTTGAACCATATAAGGATAGGCTGAGAGAGGAATAGTGAGGACATTTGAAGTAGAAGTTTGCTATTACAAACTGTGTCAAAGGCTTTAAACAAGTCTAGAAATAAGGACTAGATTAGTTTGCTGTTATCTCTAGCTTTATTGACAGTATCTATATAGGTTAGAAGTGCAGTGTTAGTACTATGGGAACAGTTACTTCTTTCGTCCCCATCACGCCCCCAACATTCGCCATTTAGCTGAGGAAAAATTCTTTGGAAACTGCTTGAAGTATAAAAATACCTATGCAAACACTTTCAAGCAAAAATCCTAAACCTTCTAGACTTGAATATTTGGTAGTCATACATATATCTTCCTGTTGTTTCCTTGTGAATTTCTTTTCCAGTCTCTCTTCCCAATATTTTCTAACCTCCTCTGACTGATTCCTATAGTTATCATGCAATATTTTATATGCCCTGCTAAAGTACTTCCCTTACCTTGACTACAAAAGCTCCTAGAACTTGGGACAATAGGGCTGCCACCACTGATTGTGCATCAATACCTGAGCTGTAGATGTGTGACATTTGGTCATAAAAGAGGAAGTGTTGCTTGGGTACAAGGTATTCAGAAAACAAGTCAGACATAGACTTAAAGCCTGTTAAAGCATACATATGTAATGGGATCTGGAGCCTTCAAACTATCCATTGTGAGGTTGTGAAGGCATGTAGATTTTGCATGTTTTGAGTGCTTCTGCACAATATGGAAAAATGGTTATACTTCCAATAATAGGTATTGCTTTCTCTTAGACAATGCATTTAAACTTGTGAGTATATGCCTCCATAATCCCTATACAGAGAGGCAGTCTATTTTTTTCTGTGTTGCTTTTCTAATTTCCTGCCATGCTCTAACAATGCATCTCAAATAATATCATATCTCTTAATGCCTTTCTTCTGAAAGTAGTTGATAAGCTGTTTCACATTAACTAGATTTACTTAATTGTCATTGTTTATACAATTGCCATTATTTGCTATATCTTCTGAAGAGTTTCTGTGTACATCTGATCAACTGTTTTAAATGCATCAGTATTTTTGTGCAAAACAACTGTTTGTTCTGTCATTTCATTTTATTCACTTGCTCTGCTGTCATACACATTATTTTCTGTATAACTTGCTAGATGTAAAATTATAATTTTTCAGTCTAACATTTCCTGTAATATTGTTAGCAGCAGTACAATTTTCAAAATGTTGCACTATTTTTTCACTTTGCTCTTAATGAAATGTTCTGTTTCAGTAGTAAAGCAACATAATACTGTTTGTTGTGGTGTCATTTCATGTTTTATGAGCATAACTATGACATGCCCAAATAAAATTATTTTAATCTATATGCTTTGGAACTAAACATGTTCCTGAGATACTGTATGTTCTCTCCTTGTAACAAAGCTACAATCCAACTGATAGAATGCATCTTGGAATTTCAAATTCAAACTCGTGCACATTTTGCCTACGAGACTGAACCTAACTAGCTGCCCAGACTAATAAATCAGAAATTAAAACAGGGCATAGTTTTCATATGATGTTTTGACTTATCTGCTTGAGGCCCTGGTTATTGCAGACTTTTGATACAGGGCACTGAGAACAAGCTAGACATGTTGCAAAATAATATATAAACTATCAAATATGCATCTTAAAATACAAACAAAATTTTGACCAAACCACACCACTAAGAAAGAAAAAAAATGTGTATATTGTCCAAAATATTGTACAATGATATTCTCATTTATACAATAGTCCCACTGTATCTTATATAGATATAAAATATTTTCCTGTTGTGTTTAATAACCTTAACTCATTCACTCCAATGGAGCTCAGGAAGTTTGCACTGTAACTTCCAATGGGCGGAGCCTAAGCCTTTTGACAGAATCAAATTATGTCTTCACATTTCAAACAAATGTTCATATCTCTGGGACCATGGGATTTATGAAAGAAGTATGAATGGCAATCCCTTCAGTAGTAGTATTCTTTAGGTTCTAGGTCTTAAACTGGATTTTATATGTTACAGTAAACATAGGAACTATTAAGTTTGTAATATTTTGTAAACAACTTACAATATCTCAGCAACCATTCAAGTTATACACATACTGTCAGCAGCATTTTATTCCTCTAGCTGAGAGCTTTCATATGAGACTAATGAGTTATATCTGTGTTACTTGGTTGTTTGGATATTTAGAAAAATGTGAAAATTATATCTATATAAATTAATGTAATAAAACAACAGTTAATATCTCTTTACCTGCAGTAGACAGATATAAAATGTTAATGCAGTTGAGTTAGCCATTGAGTATACTTTAAGATTAAATCTGTCAAAACCTTACACATAGCATGTTTTTGGATTTATTGATGCAAACATGAACAAGCAATATTTGATGCCTTGAGGTATCAGTAGGAGTTAACTGCAGATGCATCTGGAGGCATCACTCAGATGTCATGAGTTAAATAAATCTTCCTTATATTTTTCTGGTACTGTCTCACTCCATGTTTAATTTGTCTGTTCATTTTACTTATTTCAGTTTTCAAAGTTATAGTTTGTCCTTGCTTCCATTTTTTTTTGTTTTTTGATCACTCATCTTAATTAAGTATCTTATTTCTATGGAAATATATTCTCCTGATCATGTGTGCCTAGATCATAATGTTAAACTTGTTTTTTTTTTTTTTCAGTCAGATAATTTCCCTTCCAAAGTTTACCACATTCGTTTTGCCATCTTTGTGCTGAATGCGTCACTCTAATTAATTTTACACAGTTACTGCTATGTTTCCATATAGTCTGTTATTAATCTTCTCTGCTGTGATTATGATTTTTGTTTGGCTGCATTATCTAAATTTAAAATTAACAACTCCATGATTATTGCATATCAAAGATGATGAAACCTGAAATGAAGAAGCAATCATCTCTTTAGGAACACAGACAATATCCAGTATGTGCTGCTTTATATTACATTTGAATACAATCTGCAACAACTCTTGTTCATGTATATACATTGTAAATCATTTTTTAATAACACTGTAGAATTAGTATGATTCTCTTTGGTCTTTGGTAAATTTAAGTCCCCAGCTATTATTGTTCTCCTTTCTGTGTTTCATGCAAAAAAATTATACATTCTTCTAGGAGATCCACACTAGACCTTGTCAGTGAATACAGCCCAACAATTGTAATCTTTTCCAGGGATGTTCTTTATTGTCATGGTTACAAAATCTACAATATTGCTGTTATCATGAGACATATAAGAATCACAGGTCTCAAAATAACCTTTAATCCATAGCATAACACTTTCACCTGATTTTTATTAGAATGTCCATTACAATAAATACATCTATTCAAATAAAGAAATGGTTCTCACTCATTTTTCTTTAACCACGTTTCAGAAAAATAACATTGTTATGTGACCAGATCAAATGTTCCAGTTAAAACAAGTATTACTGATGCTAGCAATTAATATCAATATTACTAATGCATGCTCCTTGCATTAATATGCAACAAGGTAAATCAAATATTGCTATCTGTGAATTGTTAAATTTCTGATCTGGTATAATCCTGTCTTGTGTTAGTCAATTATTGTAATATACCTACTACAAAAATTATCTTCCCTTTCCTTGAGAAGTAGACTACCATCCTGTCCAAATAATTGTGTGCCCTAACTTAGACTTGGATATTCCCTCCTTTCACCTTTTTTAAAATGAGCCACATTTTTGTAGGTATTTACTCCCCTCCCCCAGAAAAAAATCACATGGACCTGAATCTTTTTCTTCATATGATTTCTGAAAAATAAGTCCAAACACTTATCAAATCTATTTATCTAACAGGACTGTAAGTTCCCTAATAACAATCTGTAAGTCCTTAAAGAAGAGATAATTTGCTCCACCATGAATAAAGACAGCTCCATACTTCCTTACATTTAGGCATCCTAAGTCCCTACTCACATCTTGCATTTTTGCTCCAGGCCTGCATATTGCTATTTGATGTTCACTATCCTCTCTGTAAATGTGAGTATCAGTTCCTTTAAGAATTTAATCTCCAACTACTAATATATAATTTCTGACCTCATCTAAAGAATCTCCCACCTCTAATTAAGTAACGTCTACTCTTTTAGTGGTTACAAAAAGTAATTTTCTGCACCATTAGTCATATTCACCTCATTGATTTTATCACTTACATCATTTGCAAGCATGGATTTCCATGACATGAGCCATGATTTCAATCATCATTTTTCTTTACAGTAATGATATCTAATCATTCCAAGATCAATTTAAATTTGATTCTTTTAATCTGCCCTTGGCTCTTTTTTCTGTCCTCTGTGTTGGGATATTGATATCACTTTTTCTAGACTGTTTTGTGTTGGAACAATATTATCATCTCCTCTAATCTGGATATTACATGTCAAACAAGTATTTTGTCCCTTTCTTTATTTCTTTTTTTATTTTCTCCTCCATGTTTTGAAATATCAGATTGCTGCATACTTGCATTATGAAAATCAAACATATCAGGTATAGTACCATTTTAATAGGGGTTTAGTGATTTTGACTACCAGAGGGCATTTCCTTTTCTGAATGTGTTCTATTTGCAGTTTGCTGAATAACATTTATCAACCCAGTCATTAATTATGGAATAACAGTTTTCCAGGCTGTGCCAGTTGTACAAGCAGAGTCCTCCTCAGCAAGTCTTGAGTTATAATCAGTAATAGAAAATCATCCAGCTTTGGCATGAAGAACATACATCTCCAATGTCATCATGTGTTAGCTTTATACATATACACAACAGCTAGTACCTTGCAGAAGATATCAACGGTTCAGCAAATTATTAATGACCTATTCATTTAATGAAGCCACTGTCAGTGACAAACAAAGTAAGTGGTTTAAAAGAAACAAAAATATCTAAATCATTATGGAATTCACAGCAATAGAACAACTAATGAATTAAGTTAAATTGTATGAAGAAATTATATAGATAATATACAAACCAATATTTGCAACTGAGATAATCTCTACAAAGAGAAATAGCTCATAAAGTATTTTTTGCAACCCACTACATCAGTTTTATGTGATACACTAAGAAGCTAGATGTGTCCTGATGTTGTCCATGAATTATACCTTGTGCTAATGGCTTCTCACAGTAGTGGCTTACTTTATAAATAGCTGGATGACTTGAGAGGGCTAGAGTATGTCTGCCTGCAATCTTTCTTTTTTTCCAGTAAACAGTAAAATTTAGAATTAAAAAAGAAAATACAGTCTCTCCAACCAAACAGCTATGCATACAAGCACAAGCCAATACATGTCAGGTAGAGATAAGGTCTGGCAGATGTTCAATTCATGAATGCAGATAAGAAAAATTGGTTAGTTATAACTAATTAGTATGCATGTTGCAATGAATTAGACACTAAGTTATCCAACAAACAATTTAAACAAGTGGATTTATTTGACATACTCAGAAGTTAATGGAAGACTGAAAATCTGTTAACTGATTTATTACTTCACAATTATATTGATATGGATTTATTTAATTACTTAAATATTGCATCTCTGAAAATACTGATTTTATTTTGTATACCTGAAGTACATATGGACAGCATTAACTCACATTTTTGACCCTTAGTCTCTGCACAAGGTAACGTTACTGAGGGCATCTATGTTTACATTGATAGTATTTTAAGTCCAGCTGTGCAAAAACTAGTGTCATATAGCAAGGACTCATTGAAGTTTTACAGTAATTATAGATATATTATGCTGATAGTGAAGAGAACTTTAGGATCACTGTGGATATCAATTCTCTTTTCAATAAACGTACCTAAGTACATAGAGTTTGCCAGGCCTTTTGACACAGTTTTTTGACTTGACAAATATTGTGTTGAATATGTCTGTTAATACAAATATTGGTACAGAACATTGTTTTTGTTTTTAACTTAAGTATTATCACTAGATTATAAATGTAGCCATGTGTGCCATGGCACCTTAGGATTATATCAATTTAATTATGGGTTGGTAGAACACCATGTCCCTACCTATATTACTGTAATATCTTAAGGTTGTTTATTATGAAAATATATATGGACAATTTATTTTATTTTTACTTAGAAATGTAATTTGGCAGAATTCAATCAGTTTATTGATTTAACACCAATAGTACCAAATTTATGAAATATAAAATTTATAAACTGGGTGATTTCTTTCATGTTTTGGATACTCATATTGATAAGAATGTGCCAAATAGTTTATTTGAATGCAAGTTCTATAGGAAACTCCTCTTTTATAAGTAACTAGATACACTTTTGCAGTAATCATCAAAAGATCATGATGAAAACTTTTCTGAGGAGCAAAATGAGGAGCTGGTGGACTAACAACTATGGATAAAATGTTTGAGAATGAGTTAGCCTTGATCTTCTTCTTCTTCTTTCAGCTTTTCCCCAGTTAGGGATTGCCACCTGTCTGCTCATGATTGGCAATGGAGTTTTATGGTGTCGAGTTACCAGCCTGGCACCCAGCCTTCCACAGAAGGCACACACACTCACACCTAGGGCCAATTTAGAGTGTCCAATCCACTTACAGCATGTCTTTGGGATGTGGGAGGAAACCGGAGCACCCGGAGAAAAAACACGTGACCACAGGGAGGACATGTAGACTCCACACAGAAGGCACCCCAGCCGAGGATTGAACTGGAGAACCTCTTGCTGTGAGGCAGGAATGCTAACCGCTGCACCACCATGGCCACCTGAATGAGTTAGCCTTGATAAACCTATTTATTCATGAGGGCTATGACTCTAATTATTGAACACCTCTGCTGAGTAAGTTCTGGCTAAAAGGTTTAGTCATTTTTCAATAGTTTTGAAAGACTGCATTCCAAACACTATGTACATGAGAATATGCCACAACAATGTTAATGTTGGATATGATCCATAGTTATGTCATTAAAGCTATTCTTAAAAATAATTAGAAGGTAATTCTTGGTAGCCAGTACTAAAGCACAAACCAACACAAACCTTGATATGTTATCCATTAACTAACAAAGAAAATGGTTTATGTAAATATGGGTATTATAATCTATATCAGTATATAGCCTTAAATCCATATTTAGACCTATAACATATGAATAGGTACATCCGAAGTAAAATATCTTATTATGGTAATTCCCAGAGTATAGTTTATAGTGTCTTGTAATCTGGCTGTGAAAGTTTCTATATCTGAATGACCACAAATAAACTATGGCTGTGAATTTATAAACATGTATCTTTTTCTTCTTCTTCGGCTTTTCCCGGTTAGGGGTCGCCACAGCGGATCACATGTCCACTTATGATTGGCAGTGCAGTTTTACGATGACGAGTTGCCAGCCCGGTGCCCAACCTTCCACAGAAGGCACACATGCGCACTCACACCTAGGACCAATTTAGAGTGCCCAATCCACCTACGGCATGTCTTTGGGATGTGGGAGGAAACCGGAGCACTCGGAGGAAACCCACGCGACCACAGGGAGGACATGCAGACTCCGCACAGAAGGCATCACAGCCGAGGGTCGAACCAGAGAACCTCTTGCTGTGAGGCGACAACGCTAACCGCTGCACCACCGTGGCCACCCTGTGAATTTATAAACATGTATATGCTGTTAAAATGAAATATGTTAATAATTCTCTATTTAAATATAGTGACAGCTGTGGTGTTTTTTAAAAGTTCTCTTTTTGTCAATTTACAATGAGCCCATAGATTTAAGAGAAAGTGATTTTACCAACAGGTTAGAGATAAAAGAGAGTAGAAAGCAGATTCTTTTTCAAGCAGATAAGAATCCAAGATTAAGTGAGTCTATAAGTATTAAATGCTTTTTGAAAATGTATGCCTTAACAAAAGCAAATTTAATTTTAAAAGATTGTTTTGCTGTTGTTTTAATGCTCTGATAGTGTGCTATATCATGTGATATTTTGATGTTTTAAATGTTTTAGCAGGTTTATTTATTTTTTTACTTGTTCTAATGAATAACTCCTACTCTGTTTAGACAAAGCTTCTAAACTTTTATATATTTGCCTGTTATTGATTAATTATTTTGCAATTTAAAGGCAAGCACATAAAAGTATTGAATCAAAAAATAAACCTTCCTAAACAGCGTAAAAGGGAAATCGATAGAAAACTCTATTTGCAACCAAGTAAATTCTAAGCAGGCAGTATAACGTACACTTCATTAAATAAATGAATTAGGTTAAGCACTTTTGTTCACATAGGAACTTCTCAGAATTTAGTTACCACAAAGAAAATGCAGGTTTAAATAATGTAAAAGCAGTGACATCAGCCCTTCACAAACAATTCCCCTATTTTTCTCCAATATACAAAAGTAATCCAATTAAAAACTGTAAGAAGTTCAATAAACAATCAAGAGAAGAAAAAGTTTTGAAAGTCACAAAGCTAAAAAACGTCCATGTAAAGTGTCTGACATATACACATAATATGTGTATATATATATATATATATATATATATATATATATATATATATATATATCTCAAGTAAATATAAATATAACTAACATTTAATAGAGATCTGAGCAAATAATAAGTGAGGAACAAATTTAAAAAATGCATATATGTGGGTGTGAAGGCAGCATTTTCTATCAATCAACATAAAACTATAGCATTCATGCTTAATACAATAGCCTCTTGCACACACACACACACACACACACACACACACACACACACACACACACACACACACACACACACACACACACACACACACACACCCAACATTACCTTTCAACTTAACTCCCCAGCACTTAACTCTCCAGTAATGGATAAACATAGTCTTTTGGCCGTGTTCACTAACTTGAGGGTCCAGGAAATTGCTAATCTATGCAGCCAAGCAATACTCCACTGCATAAGTGCCTTACCACATACAGTTCTGGGAGAATGCATGTGGCTAATTAGCATATGTCTCTCCCCTGGACTGCTTCATTAGCATGTAGCATGACCGCTGAAACAGCCCACTGCTGCGCTGCATGTCTTTATGCATAAGCATGGCGGTAGGTCTGTTTTTAAATACCAAACGATTACTGTGAGGTGTACACCTCACAGTAGCCTTTATGGTTTTAGGGTAGTATGTGCAGTGTTAGTGAAAAACTCAGATAACACATAAGGCAAAAGTGGGAACCAAACATTGCAACAAATGTTGTTTATGGTTTAATAGTGGTGGCCATTTAAACACTTTCTTGGCGACTGACTTATCCTACATGCATCTTGGTAAAGAAATATCAGCAGGTTGGCTTATATCTAATTTAAAACTGCTTATAAACTCCAGGAATTCTTGTAGTCACCTGGTAACTGTCAGGGACTATGACCCTTTTTTATTTTCTGTCCGCTTATAGGGGATATCATAAATAGTAGCATGCACTCCCCTTACCTTCTTGGTAGAAATATGTGCTCCCTAAAACAGATCTAAATATTGTAGCCTCTGTTCTCAGTGTACCCCAATGTGGAGGATTTGTATAATACCACTTGCCAGTAATGCACTCCCATAGTCTCTACTTCTGAACTATCGGAATGTGGAGGCCTGGTAGATTATCACTTGATAGTGATGCATTTCCATATTATGATAAGGGACTTACAAACAAGGGTCTTATGACTTAAGAACATCATGATTTAATCATCCCACGTAAAAACAGTTCAAAAAGAGATATGAATTTCATTTAATTTCATAAATAATGCTGTATGATATTATTCATTCCAATCATAAGCTTAGTGCAGCTATGGAACATATGAAGCCAGGTGCCCGGCACAATTGTGTTATGTCTCCAGTGATGAAGTGGTGCAGACAACAGTATTCCATTTACTATACCAGGAACATAGGAGGTACAATGTAGTATATTCAGTCAAATGAACATTAGTGAAAGAATAAGGAAATAACATAACATTTTGCAGAACGTCAACACACAGTGAGAACATGAGAGATAATGGAAGTAGTTCAGTTTAGCTTTGCTAGCTTGATTTGGTGGTACCTCAGGTGAATATAAAAGATCCCATGGCACTTTTAAAAAGGGTAGGGAAATTCCTCAGTGTCCTGCCCAAATTTTAACTAGTAGCATAAATACAACCTTGGGTCTCCCCTGAAAATAGGCTACTAGCCTAGTGGGACTAGCCAGCTCAACAAAAGGTAGCTTGATAGATAGATAGATAGATAGATAGATAGATAGATAGATAGATAGATAGATAGATAGATAACTAGACAGACAGTTAGGGAGTGCATTATGTTGATGCATCAGTTATTTATTTCGTAGTGCAGAAAATAGGTTGTGGGCTAAGAAGTTCCTGGACATGGCTCAGGGTAGGAATGTGGCCCTTTTACATTGTTGGCATGATTTTCTTTGGACAAGTGGGATGAAATGTTACTTGCTGAATGCAAAGAGTTTGAATCCAAGCTGTTTGAGATGAGTGATTTGTTTATGTATGTTAGTGAGTCTGTATATGTGTGCACACAGGCATATAACATTTGTGTAGATGGCGCAAAAGTGCAAATATGTTGTCCATAGTGTGTGTTAAATGGTGACATGGGTAGTGTGAGTCTGTGTATATTGTTGATATGAATAAATGTATACGTGACAGTGTAATAAGTGATATGGTTGATTTGATATGTGCTATATGCTGTAAGTCCTGCTAATTGCCATGCCTTTTCTTCCATAACATTGGAGAGGTCAGAATTCCCTTGTATATATTATGGAAGGAATGGAGACATAACTCATCCCTGAGGATACAGAGGCAAAAATAGTATTTATGTGCAGCTGTGAGTGTGCTAGCCTATGGTATGTTGATGTGTATGGGGTGGGTCATATATGGTTGCATGTGGTGCATGTGTTTGGGATCTGATGGAGTGTGTCTGAGTACTGGGTATGCAGAAAGTTGTGTTACACATAGTTATCTCAATGGAAACAAAATCATTGAATTCATCTTTGCAGTTATATACTTTATCTGTCAGTAGCTGAAAAGTTTCCTTAGTGGGTTTGATAAGAATTTAGGTTCAGTTTTTACCACTGAAATGATCAGCAAAGTACAGAATGATGCACCTGACATTTGCTGGTGTCAATGTTATTAAATTTGCAGAGAAAAAATGCTGAATAGTATAAACAGTGAAACAAACTCCGCTCGTGCAATGTAAGACAAACTCCACCCACGCAACCCACATGAAAGGCCTTATCCTGGCCTGTGACATTAATAGAACTTGTTGGCAGGATAGATTTGTGTCCCAAAGACTCCCCCATCTGTGGAATAGACTCCCTCTCCATGTCAAGCAGAGTACCTCTCTAGCCCTCTTTAAGAGGAACCAGGACGACTGGATGGGAAACTGAAAATATACCCCTGGGATCCCACCTGTGTCCCTGCTGGACAGGGGAAACAAGTGCTGATTTTGAGGGAACATGGGTAAAATTCTGGGCTAGGCTTATAAGGGCCTCCAGGCCAATAGCCTAGCATCATCCTATGAACCTATGTTGAGTAAAAGAAATTGACAACTGCAGGATAATGGAAACAGTCACATGGAGCAACCAAAAGCAAATTCCTGGTGCCTGATTTTTGGGTAATTATGGATGGTATGCACAGCTGACATAAATCCAGAAAGGTAGTGAAAGATATGAAGAGGATTGGATTAATTTGATACAAAATTTGTTTACCCGTAACTACACATTACAAAAAAAAAAAAGAAATGAAAGGAAAAATAAAACAAAGGGCCAGGGAAAACCTCTATGTACCCTCCCACATGGAGGTCTACACTGCCACTCCCTCACATCTATAGATACCAACTATGACATAGCTGAACCTTGGGATGAGCAGACACTTCCTTTCCTCCATACTTCAGAGATTTTCAACTGATAAGCAAACATATGTTTGACGAGACGAGATCCAAAGGCTTTATGTCAAAGAATTGGAGTGAGTGAGAAATGCATCAATAAAAAAAAACATGAGATCCTGTGAGGAGTATCAATTCCAATTCTGATAGCAATATCACAGCTTCAACAATTAAGCCAAACTTTAAAGCTCAAATCCTTTATTCACAGTTAAGTGCTTTTGTCCCTTAAATTGCAGACACTTTATCAGAACTGAATTCAAGAATATTAAACATGCCATTAAATAGTGAAATTAAAAGGTGTAACCAACTACAACTGAACCAATTAAACTTTGAATGAAATGCATCAATGTAAAGCTGTACTCTCAACCTGACGGGAAAAAAAAAAACAGGAAGAACTCTGCCAGTATTAATAATTGATAGTATTCAGAAATGTCTACTGCTGTTTCACAGTGAGGTTAAAATGGAATGAAGAAGAAATTAAATTATTTATTTTTCATTAAGATAAACTCATTGACACCAGCAGGCCTTTTTCAGTACTAAACCAGAAGCATAAATAAAGTTATGTGAATTGTGAAGATTGGATGAAGATAGGTGAAGGCTGCCAGCCTACACTCAGATATACCTAACTCCCTCAAGCAGCATTTCTCAAGGGTCACTTGAAAAACTAGCTTGTGTTCTCCGGGGGGAGATATGTGAAGATTGGGTGAAGATAAGTGAAGGCTGCCAACCTAGCCATTTAGAATTTTGGAGATAATTCTCTCATCTGTAAATATTAATGTAAACCACAGGCTTGTTGTCTTAAATGGTAAAAATTGTCTTACATGTGGAACTGAAAAAATGTAACAACAGTGCACTCTACTTACCAAGTAAAGCATGTATGACCCTCTGATGTTAAAACTCAGAGTGAGCAAGTCTAGAGTAAGGCATCCTGCTTATTGTTTTAAGGCCAGAGTTAATGGCCAGAATTTGCATGCATAAATGTCCTTTATTGCTCTGGTTTCTGCCAAGAGGTGAAGAATGTAAATGTAGTTTCTGTTAGCCTGGTAACCCAGGGAAGTGTGAAGAATGATGTATTGTGTACCAGGAATGTGATTTTAAAAACAGAGAGAATCAGAGAGCATGAAACATTTTTGTCTTGACCGTCCAACTCACCAGCACTGTCTTGCTCTATATGTACGTTTATCTTAGACTTGTGTTTTCTCTTAGAAATAGCTAGAAACTAGAAAGATTAGACTTTGTTTTCTGTGATGTTAGAACTGTACTACTGAATTATTTTAAGTATTTCTCTGTGATCTCTGAACTCTTGACTAGTACTGTGTAGTAAAAAGTATTGTCTTGTGTTTTGACTATTTGTTATTAAATATTTTAAACCCTTCCAACTGTGGCTGTTTTTGTAGAGATAATTTAAGCTCTTTAGACTACTTGCATGTCTTTGGTAAAATTGTACAAAGCCACTTCAATAGCTTTAGCTCTGGGCTGTACTACCAATTGGATAATAATATTGCACAGTAATAATTGGACACCCTTTTAAGGGCCTTTGAGTAGCTGATAAATATTAGTGGGTGGTGGCAGCTGGTACTACCATATAGTCTGGGGAAAAGGCGCACAGCTGGAGAACCTGTGCCAGCCTTCCCCAGGAGTGTCTGTGTGGTTGTATAAACTCTTCTCAAAGTGTGTGTGTGTGTGTGTGTGTGTGTGTGTGTGTGTGTGTGTGTGTGTGTGTGTGTGTGTGTGTGTGTGTGTGTATGTCAGCTACTTGGGCAGGGACACGAAGCACTGGTTGGACAGAGAGGGTGCTGGAGGTTTTAGCTTGCCCATTAGGCTGAGATCTGGCCCCTTAGCTGTGCCAGTGGGGAGTCTTATTGGGGACCTGGAGAGCATGGGAGTGACCAGCCCCAGACTGACTGTGATCTCTGTGTGCTCTTAAGGCAAATTGCACTTTACTGTGTGTATGTGCTATCCTTTACTCCTATATGAGATGTCCCTCACTGGAGTTAGTGATGAGGATTGAGGCTCCTTGACTGCTGGGCCAGGGCACGGGCATCACATGAATACGTCACAAAGCTTCCTAGTGAGGGCTGATGGAAATTCAAACCCTGTTCATTAGCTTTGCAACACAACACAACACATTTACTTCTGTGTTATCCTGCAACTTAAAGTTATTTTGTTTTTCTTCAGGTGTATACTGTTCTACAGCATATGCTTCCTTATTGCAGTTTTTTGCTTTCTGTCTCACTTTAAGACTTGCTACTTGATTTAATTACCACTTCTGCTCACTCATTAACCCTTCTGATATGATATGTTGAAGCTTATATCATGAGGCAATGGCCGCTGCCCGTCTTTGTGACAGCTGACTGGCTGGTCATCAGGATGGCATTGGTAAAGAAAGACAGAGACAATGTCTGGGCCCTTAGCATGGTGTGAAAGACAGAGACAAAGTCTGGGCCCTTGGTGTGGTGTGTACCGGTAGACAGGCACAATCCACTTTAGCAGTCTAACCTTCTCCTCCCCTCAACTAAATAGATATGCAATGATATCACAGCATTATTCCCATGTACCTTGACATGTCCACCTGGACCATGTGGGACTTCACTTGTCTATTAAACATAATAAATTAAATAAGCTTTTCCTCCAGATTTTGTGGACTGTCAGGTAGATTCCAGGCATAAAAGGATCATAAAAGTGAGCCATCATTAGTATGTGCTAATATTCTGTCCGGATGGTGTTCTGCCAAATAGTCCTTGTCTACATACAGTAAAACTAGCTTTATGGATAGGTCTCTTTCTTCATTTCTAGAGTATGTAAGGAATGTGCTTCTTTATTGATCTGAAGCAAAAAAAGAAAAAAAAAGTCCTCTCAGTGGTGACAGACAGCAGGAATAACTTTAGTCACCAATCAATGTTATATATTACCAGTTAGTATGGTTTATTTTCCAAGGATGGAGGTTTGGATACTACTCTGTAATGATACAGGTGGCACAGGGGATAAATACGTTCTTCTGTGTGGAATATCATAGGGTATATATCAGTGATGGATAGTCACATTCCTTTATCCTTGGTAACTACAGTGATATAGAAAGCTTTATATTTTGCCTGCTCTATTACAGAAGCACATACAACTTTAATCACATGCCCTGCTCTACTTTAAAAGCATGTACAACTTTTATCACATGAGTGGCTGTTAAGCAATGGGATAGGAGGAGAGGGACCCCGTCCCATGATTAAGGGCAGCCCATAAGATAATGAGTGCACAATATAGTGGATGAAACCTTGGGTTTGACACCCATTAAAGGGAAAGAAAGGGTAACATTTTCATTTTCAATAAATGCTGTAACATCCACTCTGTAGCGGAACAGAAAACACCAGCATTTCCCTCTCAGATTAATGCGAAATTACAAAATAAAAGGCAGTTCTGGATGTGGTATAAAGGTGCTCTGGCAGACAGTCTGAGCAGCTTATGAGAATTAAATGAAAAATGTCAATGTAGACTTTCTGTTTGGCATTGCTGCTGTATATCACTCACATGTTGTGTGCCACAGTGAGAGAAGGGAGAAAGGGAAGGTATGGCATTTGAAATGTATTTTCTACACACCATTCAAAGATGAGTTCTATTAACCCTCTACTTAATTCCAAAATGTATTTATGAATATGTGTCTCACAAAAGTGTAAGGATATATTCTGAATTCTTATAATGATGACATTCTTGGGAACTGTTTTCCAGAACTAGCTGTACCTAACATTAGTATAAAAAGGTTAATAAAAGTAAAACTATGAAACAGCTGCAACTGCCAAATCCTCACCCATCTCTTTGTTTGCACTGAGTGGGACTTCATTAGGGACAGGCAAATGTAGTCAATAAATATACACTGACTGCATTCGCCTGATGTTAAATATAAACCTAGGGATAGCCACCTGATTGATCGCTGCTGACCCATATTGACAACTGCAACTGTTTTCTCAGCAAGGGCAGGGCATATTGCTAAGTGAGGCATGTTTAAACAGGGCACCTCCCTCCCAAGCTTGCATGCGGATATGATAAGGACACAAAGGCAGAAGCACTATGAAAATGACTAAGTGGAATCCTGTGAGTCTTGTAATTCATTCATGGGAAATGTTCTCAACTACAGAGGAAAGTACATTTGTAAAATCCTTTTGGCTACTGGTGTGACAATTTCAAGGTTCAGATAGAACACTATTATCATTTCTCATCTTAAAGGTGAACTAACAACTGAACTATAATCTGTCATTGCTTACATGTAAAATAAGGGAAAAGGGATCTTTAGAAATAATAAAATGTGTGGAAGAAATGTGCAGTGATACAACACAGAAAGACATTTTGAGCTCATATAAAGTCCTGCCAGTGAAATAAGGCCTACTTTGGTTTTAGCAGCAGGACTTCACAGTCGCTCAGTTCATTTCAAAGCAGACTTTGTAGCAGGTGTTATCTGTAATAGTAATGCAAAACATTTTAACTCCAGGCCTGATCAACACAAATTATTAGGATATCATCTTAATAAATGCATTTTCACCAGTTAGGCACATTTCCTCAGAATATATTGAGGTGGGAACAGATCACAACCACCCCCTCCTCACTTTGTGCTGTACAAGATGTCAGACACTGATTGGGCAGTATAGTTCCCTTAAGCTTACTACTTATCTAAGCATATAAGAACATAATTTGTGTTGTATAATGCCTGCTACTTATCCAATCATATAAGAACATAATTTGTGTTGTCTACTGCTCTGAGCTGATAGAGACATACAGTAGTCTATGCTCATGATCATCTGCTTCTTTGTGTATTTCTGTATCAGAACTGAAATATATTTATGTGATAATGCCAAACACACTTCAGCAAAAATAAAACAAATGTCTTTGCTTCTGACAATGTTTTTTTTGTTCCCTTGAACAGTATGTTTGGCCTTTCCTAAAAGGTTGCTCTGATTTATTATGCCTGTCAGCACTTTTTTCTTTTAATGGGACAGAACATTTTTTTCACATTCAAACTAAACTGTATTCTCATTTTTTTTTCTTTTTTTTCAAGGGGCCAAGGAGTTCCACTGTTCACCCTCTGCTAGCTTTATTCTGATGCTACATTTTTCCACCTTTTAAGTTACAGCTTCTCACTTCAATAAATGTGACATCCGCTGTGATAAGTACAGTATAGCTGGTAGAGTTTGTAAATTCTGTGAATAAGTAATATAGTCATTGTAACTTTGAAATGATTGCACTGCTTTGCCATGTTAAGAATGTATGTTTCCCACAGTTTACAGTATTTTGAACCTAATGTCAGTGTATTAGAAATGACTGACGTGCTGACATTATTTCTACAAAGGTGCCATTTTATACATAATAAAAGGTCAATTGTTTGACTAAAATGCTAGTGTATTCTGACATTGCTGACACTACCTTTTCTTATTACTGGTTAACCAGATGTGCATAGCATGATATCCTTCTAAGTAGTAAATCACAGAGTCTGGAGATACTACAAGAATAAACAAAAGTTAAGATTGTTAATTCCAAACAGCAGCAGCATGTGTACAGTTCTATTTAGACTTAAGGTGGACAACTAACTTTTACCAGCTGCACAGGTAATCAGACCAGCTAAAACTCGTTCTCAGTAGTACATATTGTGAGAAAGAACAGTTGTGGAGCATAAGAGAAGGAACACTATTTAAAGTGGATATTCTCTATAACCACATTACTTATTACTACATTCCTTGGCCTTAAGATCTGAATATTACACATTTATTATACAAAGGCCTTATAAGAAAAAAATAAACATTTTAGTCTTTTTGTTTTTGAGATATGCAGCTGGTCTTCTGACTCCAAGAGATAGCTTCACATTTGTCTAAGAAGTAAGATTTAGTATGCTTGGCTTGACTTCTGTTTCCATCTGTTTTGGAAGGTTGTGCTCAGCAGACTGCAAAATACCACCACATATAAATCCTCCCTTAGCCCAATTGCAATGCCCATAGTTATAAACATGTCCACAGCCACACATGGAATACACCCCTTCTGTGCTGTCATGGACTGTCCGGGAGTCCTAGTGTTTGTCACTGGTTAGTTGACTGATGCCAAGAACATTGAATCTAAATGATTGATGGTATCCTGTCATGGTGATTAGAACTGGAGAAGAGCAAGAAAGTGAATGTAATGTTTTCCTCACTTTCTCTTCTCCAAATTTGTACAATCTTGGATTTGGAGTGTGTGTGTGTGTGTGTGTGTGTGTGTGTGTGTGTGTGTGTGTGTGTGTGTGTTTGTGTAGACAAGCAGCACACCAAAAGAGTACTACACACTGTTTATTCCAAAGTCAATCAGACCACAGTTTTGCTCTGAACAAGCTTTATCAATGTGTAATAAATAGAACTATAAAGCAAACATTTCTATCAATTCAAAAATCGTATGACAATTCAGCTGATCCACAAAAACCCGAAACAATATTATTGATATATATGGTAAAGAGTCTTCTTTTTAATCTCAGATCCCAAAGTAGGAATAGCACAACCTCCTAATGTTTGTTGATGAAAAATTACCATGTTAACCCCCAGCTATAAATTACTGAGTAAGAAATGAGGCTTCATTTTCAGAATTCAGATTATCACTGCAAACAAGTCTCATTCTCAAAGATTGTGCATTGGGAATGTTCAAAAATATGGAGAATGGCAACTTTTTAGCATAAAGCAAATAATTTCTGTAAAGAAGTTTGCTATATATTCTAGAAACAGAACAATCAATCAGTTTAGTTATAATGACATTAAAAAATACATACAAACATATAAATAAATCATAAATTTAAGTAAAATTAATACCAAATGGCTTTGTTTTTTAAATAAACTGTGAATGATTTAAGCAATGGCAAGTCCTCTTTCTACAAGACAAAATGGTCATTTAAAAATGCTTCTGTAATACCATATAGGAAAAAAAATCCACTTTGATTATAAATCTATTGTATTTGGAAAATACCTCATAAATATATCAGTGTATAACGGAGCAAAAGTTATACCTCCATTGCTTTCCTTCTTAACTGGATGTAACATTTCCCATTAAAATCGAAACATATTCCAAGACCAGTCTTAAAAGTTGCGAGACAAACTCAGAGGAAGGTTCAGGGTAAATGCTAAACTGAAAAAGAAAATATACCATTTCAGTACCAATATCATAGATAATACTTATGTATATTGATTGTATGTCAAGTGTGCAAACAAAGGTCAAATTATTAATCTTAATGTCATCCATTAGCTTCAGAAACTGAGTCGTATCTTTTATTCATGCAGATATATACAGCAACAATGACATTAAACATTTCTCCAAAAACACAGATAAAGCTTCCGTGAGTGACCCCCATCCTGAAACAGTGGGTCTGCCTGCAGTATATCATACAGTTTTGTATGTCTTAGGCAACAAATAGGATTGTTTTACAATGCCAGCCACTGTGAGTTGTTTACACAAATCAAAGAAAACAATGCATATCTCCTGCTGAAATTTCAAAAGTAAAAAAAAAAAAAAAAACACTTTACTTTTTTAATTCTAATGTAGGATCAACATGCAGTAGACAGTAAAACAGACAATCATTCAACTATCTATCTGCTCCAATGTCATATTCAGAACTTCTCCAAAGCATGACAGCACCACGCTTATCTGCTGTGGAAATCACTATCTCTATATCACAGGTTAAGGAATTCAATGCTATTCTTTCTGCATGACTCAAATTATGACTTATATATCTAAAAATATCATGCTGTTTGATAATCAAATCTTCCATGACCCCGGTTTCAAATAGTTCTGCAGCAGGATGATTGGGGCAGGGGACAAAACCAGATTTCGTAAACTTAAACAGTGCTGCTGCATCATTATTTGCATACATTGCTGGTTATTCACTGTACCAGAACTACAAATTCAGACTCCTACAAAACACATTTAAATCAGAAAATATAGTACTTAAAAGTGCAAAAAAATAGGTACAAATATTAAGCTTTTATTAAGTAGGGTAATCTTTATTTCATTTAAAACCGTGGAAGAAAGATTAATAAACAAGCATCATCAGGGTTTTCATTCACAAAAGTGTGTTTCCAACATGGAATAGAACATGATCATTTTGTTTTACCCCAGCCTAATATTTTGTGTCCCCTCTTTTATATTAAAAGCAGACATAGCTGCGTGTTGATAATGATTCTTTTTAGTTGCAGAAAAAGACTTGATTACTTTCTTTGGCAGAAGAATGGTGAGCAGTGGAGTCAAAAGCAAAGACATTTTATATTGGCTTTGATAGCATTTTCTCTTATATTGTCTTTTAGTGTCAATAGAAACTGAAGGCAGGGTAGAAAAAGTGACCCTACATTTATCACTTTTTAACAAAAGCAGTCTTATTTTTATGGTCATGTGCATCCCTCTTAAACTTTTTAATGCTATATATTTGGAGTTCTTTATATGAATTCACAACCTTACTCAAACATTCCTGTAAATGTTCATTCAATTTGGGAAACAAGGAATCATAATAGTCAACAATTGTTTGAACAGATAAATGGGAAGTCACTGCCTGTGTGAAATGCCATGAAATAGTAAAATTAATATCATCAGAACCCACCCCTAGCTCCAAAAATGCCAACAAGCCCTGTGGTATCATATTACATTTAAGGTGCACTTTCAAAGTTTTGCAGTGCCAAATGTACCTTTTTAACCTGTAGATTTAACATTGTAAAAGTTTGATATATACTGAAATAATAATCTTGTTCATACTCAGAGGTAGAAGTCCCAGTAAAGCCCTGACTAAGCTCAACAACATACTGTTTTTGGGGAGGGGGCTTACATGCATGCAGGCACCTATATCTCATTTTTGACCTCCCTATGTTTTCTCTGTCATCAAAATTAGCTATCCCATCTGATATCACTCAGTCCAGGTCTGACCTTGTTGCATCATACACTGTCAGAGTCAACAAAGCAAGATCAGGGACAAATGGAGCCCTATAATGAATCACCCCCCCCCCCCCCCCAATTACCACAAACACTATTCAAACCTGTCAGTATATATTCTATTTTCTTTTCCTTTACTTTTACAGTTATCACACAGATTTGATTTTCATTTAAAACTTTTATTTTAAATTTTTCAATAAAAACACTGGCAGATGTTTTATAAACCAAACACTTTCACACTGAAAAATGACAACATGAGAAACAGTAAACATATCTTCCCTTGAAACTCACATTTAGTGAAAATGCTTCTGGCAACCCATTAAATTAGAAGAGTCATACTGCAATTTGTACTTAAATAGCATACAGTAAAATACTATATAGAATATATGTAAAGGGTGCAGGAATTCAAAAGACAATTATGTAATGCATTTGCTAACAGCCTGAAGCAGCCCACTGTACACAAGTATCCCCTTTCAGGAGCAGCTCAGGAGTGCTGTCTAGTGAAGTAATTTGACAAAGTCACATAAAAGGCAAACGGAGGCTGAGGGAATCAAACCACATACTACACAAAGCATGCCTTTAACAGGTTATAGCCATACTAATCTACACTAAGTACTAGATAAACTGTTGCAGCACCAAAACACTCTCTTTCACGTGTGTGCCTGCAAGAAATGTAATTATATATAGTCATAGTTAAGATATTAGCATTAAACTCACAGACTTCAAACTGTCAAATTTATTCATAACTAAATATTAAACAGTCAATCAACATTCAACAGAACAAGGGAACCAAGGGTAACATTCTATGAACTTGGTTTATGTGATGGTGCACCTGTTTACTACAATCAGTTTCCTTCCTTTACACCTTAACTACTCTGGTTCATGGGTAGTTACTAGGGTTGTAGTCTGGGGGACCATTGAGGAGCCTAGCACAAATTTCCAGTTGCGCCAAAGCACTGCCTGCTTACGTGACTTATTCAAGGACAGGTCAGGACTTAAATATGAGGCAAAATCAGAGATATTCTGCAAAACTGGAGACAGAGAAGAGCTGACTACTTATTTTATGAACCTCAAAATTATGAAAGTCTCTGTCTGACATTGACATACTGTGATCTTCAGTGCAGTGCCGCAATAAAACAAAAAAGGAAAACATTGAAGAAAGCTTGGCAGATGGTGTGGAGGATTAGGCTGTTACCTCTCGTAGCTAAGGTACTGCGTTTGACCATGAGATTACTTAACTACACAGTACCCCTGACTGTGGCATTACACACAAACATGAATGCACTTTCATTGCTGCTGAACTAAAATGTCTCACTTGTTTGAATCACATACCACACTTGCAATAAAATGATGTGTCTCTTGTTGCTGACTTGGGATTGTCCTTGTTTGCAAATAAAAATATGTAAGCTCACCAGAATGCTTCTGTCAACATTGCTATCTCACACACTCACCAAAACACTTTTCTTGACATTGCTATATTGAATCTTCCATGCATTAGGTTAAGTCTCTAACTACAGTCCCATTGTTGTTGCAAGCAAACTTCCTGCTCAACTTTTAAAGTAAAATGGACTTTTTTAAAAGTTACATATTGACCTTTTTAAGTTAAAAATGACCTTTTTTAAACTTAATATTGCATTGATGGGCTGGGACTGGAACCTAGGCAGCTGTCTAGGTCACTTAGCAATGGATATAGCCTTATTTGGTTAGAATTACATTTTTATATACCCATTGGGTGGTGCATGATATGTTACAAACATGAATTTCCTGCTCAACACATAATATTTAAGGAAGGTAAGGGCCTAGTTAATGGCTAAATAATCAATTTCAGTATTGCTTCTTATCAGTGGCCTGGAATAAGATGACACCTATACCCACCTAAGAGACATCTTTATATGTGAAGAATTGTGATTAATCAGGAGCTACGATAATGGGTTATGCACACAGCATATAATTTATTTGCCTACATTTGTGTTTCACTTCATTAGCTATTAGTGCCCATGAAAACCAGTGCAGTTTAGTTGTTGCAAAAGCCATTTGATTCTTTGGCCTATTTTAACAGGCTTTAATGCTGCAAACAAAATGGCATTCATCATCTATACTGGTCAGCTGTGAGACCCTAAAGGAGCTCTGTGTTTATTTCTGGATGTCCAAATCAAGACTATGAATAATTTGTGGTCTCCTAGGCTTATTCTATAATTTTGTATCCACAAAATAGGACAACAGTGTAGGATTAAGCATTTTCATCATAGACTTCTTCAGAATCAATTACAGACATCTTTAAATAAACCACCCACAAATATCACATGACCTTAAAAAAACAATGACAAACTAAGATTCATTAAAAAATTATTGCTAATTATGCATGCTAAAAACCAAATCCTATTATAAAAAATACTTAAGGAACATGAATATTCATAAAATAACTGTTATACCACATATGACCTGAGCCTTAATATGATTCCAATTGACAAACTTTCATTGAGACCAGGGGGGCCATGGCATTCAATCTTAATTGCCATCTCAACTCCCTTTCCTCAGTAACATCTTCCCAATGGCTCCCCTTAAATCTTTGAGTATATGCTCCAACACAAAAAACAGAAAAAAATGGCCAGGATGTTCCATTACATGCCTAGCAAGTGCATTGCTTAAATGTCCTTTCTTAATGTCCGTGACATGTTCATGTATGCGCTCCATACATTTTCTCTGTGTCTTGCCCACATAACATGCAAATCTACTTAGTAGAGGGAAATTGTTTGTTACTTCACTGGGTTTCAAAATGGATGGTTTATTGATTGATTTGAAGTTGTATCTTAGAAAGTTAAACTTGCGTTTACTGTTTGATAATGATAAGAACCAGGGTGACAAGCTGTTTGTGTGGAAAAGTGTTTTCAGCCCTCCTCTTGCACTTCCTTTGATTATCTTTGAGAAATTAGTAGAATTTAAATTTAGATCTTTCGAGGCTTCCATATCTACTAATAGGAAGCACGGTAATTTGAGTGAGAAGGAATTTTTTCTACTGTGTGAACTAGCCAAAAATAAACATCTCAGAGTCATGCAACCTGATAAAGGAGGTGGGGTGGTTGCTATGAACAAAGAGGACTATTTGAGTAGAATGTTTGTCATGTAACTAATTGTGAACTCTATGAGGAAATTACTTTGAATTATATTAACTTGGCATATCGTAGAATTGCTTTCTGGCTTCAGGCTATGGTGGATCAGGGGAAATTTTCCCAGATTTATATAACTATTTGTATGCGTCATTTCCGGTGGTGCCTTGTATATTTGTGTTGCAGAAAATACATAAAAGCACCACTGATCCACCAATGAGGCCTATTGTGAATGCCAGGAAGTCAAAAACCTACCCCCTTGGTAAATATGTGGACTTAAAATTAAAAAAATTGTTTGGATATGTTTGAGTTGGGTCTATATTATATATATTCGAACATTCGAAATTTCGAATCCCATATGTTCGACAACATATGATCGAATTTCAAAAGTTAGAATATATAATAAAAAACAAAAAACAAAAAAAAAAACTTACCTTAACGGTGCAGGCAAGGGAGCAAGCCCCCTCTACTTAAATATACCAACTCAGAGATCGCACTTCAGTGCAGAAAAGGGAAATTCTCCCATTCTTTACTGAATGGCGCCATTATACTTAACCTTTGAAAACTTGAAATGTCAATCATATGGTGTCGACCATATGATGTTCGACATTTCAAGCATTCGAGGTTCTAATAGGAACCCTTTGAGCTAGTATGCAAGGACTCTTGGGACTTTTTACCAAAAATTTAAAGTCTGAAATTTTCAAAAGATTATATTTTTTTAACAGTAGATATAGTTGAATTGTTTAATGTAATACCACATGACCTCAGCCTGGAATGGTTCCATGATTTTTTGTGTGAATGTACCAAATTAAGTAAGAGTGAAATCAATGTTCTGGTCTTTTGTATGGAAGTGATTTTGAAACATAATTTTGTGTTCCTGGAAGACCAGTATTTCAAACAGGTAAAAGATGTAGCAATGGGGGCTGCTTGTGCCCCCATTTTTGCTAATATTGTCCTTCTACAATGGGAAAGGCATATTTTGTTCAAGCATTTTCAAGAGAAGCCATGGAAGTTGTACCTCCAATTTTTGGATGACATTTTTATTGTGTGAGATAGACCTGAAGGAGTGATCCCTAACTTTATTGAATGTATTAATCATACTATCCCCTTCTTAAAGTTTACATATTCATATAATGTTGATTCTATGAATTATTTGGATGTTACCATTTTTAAAGATTATAGTGGGGAATGTTGGGCTAGTACTATTTATAGGAAGCCAACGTATAGTAATGGGTTATTGCATTTTGACAGTAACCATCCATTGCATCAAAAAGTAGAGATTGTGAAGGGCCATTATATTTGGATTGCCTGAATGGTCTCCCAGCATGAGATTTTTTTAAATGAATGTGAAAAGCTTGGCAGTATGTTTCAATTGAGAGGATATCCTTGTAAAACAGTGTCTACCATATGCAATAGCATAGTGGAAAGAAGGATGGTGGGTGAAATTATGTCCTTGATAAAATCTTCCTATACATCAGTTTCTGATATGATAAAAAGTGGTAAAATTAATCCCAGGGCTTGACAGATGGCCTTTGTTACTGAGTATTGCACTGAGGTAAACCATATTAAGAGTATTTTGGTGAAAAACTGGTACATATTTTCTTGTTTTAAAGATGTGGTTAATAAATTAGGTGCACAACCTACAATGGTCTTCAGAAAGGGGAAGACAATTAAAAACTATCTGGAACATCATAATGGTCATTTTGAACCTTTCCAGAGTAGTAAAAGACCAGGATCCTTTAAATGTAGTATTTGTAAACAATGTAAGAGGTTCTGGAGGGGGCCATGTTTGGGTGAACAATAGATTTATTAAATCTATATCTTTTAATAATTGTAGTACCCCTGGAGTGGTGTATGTAGCTTCATGCTAACAATGTCCACATTTGTATGTGGGCAAAACACAGAGAAAATTTAAGGAGCACATATATGAACATGTCATGGACATTAAGAATGGACATTTAAACAATGGGCTTGCTAGGCATGTAATAGAATATCCTAGCCATTTTATTCTGTTTTTTTGTGTCGGAGCATATACTCAAAGAAATAACGGGGGGGGGGGGGCTTTGGGAAGATGTTATTGAGGAAAGGCAGTTGAGATGTCAATTAAGATTGAATGCCATGCCCCCCTCCCCCCCGGTCTCAGTGAAAGTTTGTCGATTTATAGCATATTAAGGCTCAGGTCATATGTGGTATAACAGTTGTTTTATGAATATTCATGTTCCTTAAGTATTTTTTATAATATGATTTGTTTTTTAGCATGCATAGTTAGCAATATTTTTTTAATTAATCTAAGTTTGTCATTGTTTTTTAAGGTCATGTTATATTTGTGGGTGGTTTATTTAAAGATGGCGTTTGAGTCTGTAATTTATTCTGAAGACGTTTATGACGAGAATGCTTAATCCTGCACTGTTGTCCTATTTTGTGAATTAAATCTTTGGATATACTTTTGCTGTGCCTGTGTCTGTCTTTACTGGATTATTTGCCTGTGCTGGGGTTTTGTACTTTCTGTGGTTATTTTTTTGTGTTATTCTATAATTTGTTGAAGAAACTGAAGGTGTACTCTGTGGGCAATTGCAGAAAGTGTGGACATGGGACTGGAATTATGTATTAATGTGACAGAACACGAACCTCCTGTACACTAGTTCATTCATCTGCAGAATAGAGAACTCAGGACTTATGGACTGGAGGGAATCACTTCCAACATGTGATAGCAAGACCCTAAAAAGCATCACCAATTACAGTCATTCAAGTTCTTTGTGTAACTCATTCAAAACAGAGTCTGTTTATTTGTATAGGGGGAGTAAGCCGAAGGCATTCCCAGTCTCAGAATCCACCAAATGAATAATCCCAGTCCTGTGTTACCAAATTCAAAAATCATGGTAGTGATTAGTTCTCACGAACTCACTGGTGTGTAACTGCTGGAAGCGTACATGCATGTTCACATACTCTTTGTTATTTGCTTTTCAAAGAACACTCTAATCTGAGATCATATTGAAATTCAAACATAATGTTGAAAACATGACAGTGAAAATTAAACTGAGTATAACGGGCTACATTTGAACCTGGACCTGAAACATATGCATATTTATTTTTTTATGCCATATTTTTATCATTCTGTCTCTTACTAATAATACACTGCACTATAACATCTGGTGTCACCTCATATAAGAATCACTTTTAAGCAAAGTTATTTTATGTTTAGAATCAGGAATCCAAAGCATGCTAGAAAATTAGACCAATGATCCAACAGCATTTTCAGTTTATTACTGAAAAACTGAAATTGCACGCTTTAGATATTTATGTTGTTAGACTAAAAAACATGTTTTAGACTGAATGCAGCACAACAAAAAAATTGCTGTTTGTTAGAGGATAAAGAAGACATACATAGTATATAATACAAATAAAATGATTAAATGAATAAGAAAAATCCATTTCAGCTCAGACCAGGGAGTTATTGCTGCTGATTTTATAACAGTAGGATACTAAACTTTAGAATGCCATGAATTGAAGAATGAAGCAATCTGCTGTTTATTATCCTACACAGCCCATCAATCTTGTGTCATTGTTACTAGACCGACAATTGGCTTTATCTGGATCCAGAGTAGTGTCTGTGAGAGCTCACTGGTCTGCAAATTGTGGAAGATAATGACAGCTTTATTTATCTGCCTGGAAGGGCATTTACTTATTCCACAGCTGTATGTGTAACAAAAGTTTGCTTTTTGTACTGTCTTATGCCAGAGAACAACGTGCTATTGTTTCTGTCATTGCCAAGAAAAAAAATCTAACACATATTCCCTGCTATTAAGTTCATGACTGCCTTCTTAGGCATTGCCTACTGATGAAGTTGAATTTAAGCAGCAGTGTATACAGATAAATAACTGCACTTTATGCAATTGATTTTAGTCTGTTAATCTAGAAAGAAGGACTTAAACTATTGATTTCAACTGTGCAATAGGGAAATAAATAATAATAATTCACAAAGTATGAACATGTAGAGATCATTGCATGGATGAATATACTTGTGGAGTTTGGCTTTGTGTTTGAAAATTGCTGTGCAATCTTACGTGTTTACTTGGACCTTTGTGTTTTGTCATCCAAAACAGGATGCATTAAAGGCATGGGTTTATAAGAAAACCACAGTCTTTTTTTTAATAAAATGTGTCTGTAAAGCATGTTTATCACAAGTATTAATTTTTCAACTTATGGTGAGCAAAGGAAAGATGCACATTAGATATGACTTCTGTATTCTATTTACCTTATTAGTCTGTAATTTCCCATAAAGATTAGCTAATGTCCCAGTATCAAGGTGCTTGCAGTTCTCTTTGCAGTATGGCATGGCATTTGGGGTAATAGCCTTAAATACCACCTCACAGCAATCCTTTGCATTATGCCACAGGCTTCAAAATAGAAGCAAGCACAGCTGGATACAGTAGGTATACCTGAATGTAGAATGGAGCTGCTGTTAGTTGCACCTCCTAATCTGGACACCAAAAGAGTACCAAAAGGCTAAATAAAGCTATTACCAGTCAACATCATTATTCTACCACTAACAATATTACTACTTCAATAGGGACTGCATCCACAAAACAAAGCCAAATGGCATTGCCACTCAGGTGTACAATAATAATCTATTACACAGGTGTTTCTTGCCATTGACCGCAAAGTGCATCTCTTAACATCTTAGGTGAAATGAAGTAGTGATTGAAGTGATTTGTAATATGTTATTTGCTTTGTGTGTCCTTCATATATGCTTTTGTTTCTCTTTTTTTCCTGCTATTATGCATGCATCATTATATATTCACAACATTTTGAAACTGTAATAGTTTATATCTAGAAATAGGATCCTGGAGCCAAATACTGCAGTCACATAGACAGACAGACAGACTGGAGTCAAAACAGAGCATGTTGACAACAGCAAAAATGAGGCACAATAATTTATGTACTTTTCTTCTTTGTTAAATGATGTGCTTTGTCTGTTGTATTTCCACCCTTATAAAATAATAAAGGAACAAAACAGCTTTGCTGTAGAGATTCGATCAACTTTACTTGCTTTTTATATGTTCAGCTATCAACACTGCTATAGATGAGCTCATTAACCTATGCATTAATAGTTTTTAGCTGTCATTTTTGTGTTGTTTCCTATACAAGGACAGCATAAGTAGTATTAGATAGCAGCCTGAATACTTCCTTTCCATAACACAAGCAGTATACATAATGCATGTACATCTCTTGATAGATTCATAAATAGTTACTAGTCTTGCAGTCAGGGGACCATTTAGGAGCCTAGTCCAAACCCCCAGTTGCTCCTAAGCAATGTCTGATTAAGTGACTTGCTCAAGGTCACATAGTAAGTGTAACAACAGGGAAATGCTGCCAGTCCAACTATCTGGAATTTTGTAAATAATTATATGTCACTTGAAAATATGAATATGATTTATATAGAAATGTGACACTGCCAGCCCAGCTATCTGGAATTTTGTAAATGATCATATGTCATTTGTGAATAGTAATATGATTCATATGCTTGTCTTGCAAATGTAAGAAAACTATATGTTGTGTGGATATTAAACTACTGGTGCAGAAGTGTGTGTTGAACTGTATGTTACATACTGAGCTTTAAGAATGTAACCATAGTGTACCCTACTGGAAAAGAACAGAATGTGTTACAATTGTGTGTATCTCTCACTTTCACTGAAGGAGACAGGATGTATAGAGCTAGAAGTTTCTCTCTATTGTCTTGAAACAGAAATAATTACTAGGCTTAAAATGTAAAGGGTTTTTATTGCTCTGTGACTTACTAGCAGCTGCACATCTGAGAGATAAGTATTTTTGACACAGAGGTGTAGGTTTCTGTTAGCCTGGGAACTGAAGGCATGTGACAAAGAGTGATGCCATACAGCTGACCCAGCAGTAATGTTTTGATATTAATTTGGGAGCTCTCAGAGACTGCACACTTTGTGTTTGTCTTTGGACCTGGAAACATCCTCTCATCAGCACTTGTCTTGCTAATAGTAAGTAATCAGTGTACAGTAATCTCTCTTAGATATAGATAGGAATATAGTAAAGATTGGTTTAGTTGTTTTCTGTATTTATTTGAGACTGTCCTGCAATGTTGTTTTTAAATATTTCCTGTGATTCTGAACTCTGTAGCCACTGTGTTGAGTTATTGAGTATTGTCTTGTTCTTTTATTATTTATTATTAAATCAGCCATGCAGTGAACAGAGTTCATATCACAATTGTTTTTTTTTTTCTCTTAGCTTAGTTAGTCAGGGAGAGCAAGCAATCATGTCAGCAGAGGAGTATGGTAAGCTGAGAAGGAGCCAGTTGGCTGAAATGTGCCAGGCTAAAGGACTGGTGCATGCCAACCTGACTAAAGCAGACATATTTACAGCTTTAGTCACAGCTGCATCACAGAATAGCAACCAGGAAGACAATCAGACTGGCTGTGGGGTAGTACAATTCTCAGAAAATGGACAGCTCAACCTTTCCATAGAGGACTTAAAATACATCTGGAGTTAAAGAGACTTGAGATGAAGGCCAAGCATATGGAAATAGAAGCAGCGGAGAGACTGAGACATATGGAGGCTGAGGGAAATGAGAAAATGCAACATTTTAAGGTTGAGGAAAATGAGAAACTGCGACGTCTGCAGGCTGAGGAGAATGAGAGGCAGAAGCCACATGAAAAGGAGATGCTGACTCTTTGCCAGAGTCATGGAGGTAATGGGGAAGGGAGTAACTGAACCCTAGAAGCACCAAAGGTCAGTAAATTTCTTCCCCAATTTATAGAGGGGGATACTTTTGATAGTTTCATTCATATGTTTGAGAGGTTATGCAAACAGTATAATGTTGACCAAGGGCTCTGGGTGCAATTCCTGACCCCCTTACTCCATGGTAAAACTGTAACTGTTCTTTTCAAATTGTCTGGTACTGACTGTTTAAAAATTATAATGTTTTAAAGAACTGTTTGCTAGAATATTTAAAGTTAAGACCTGAAGCTTATAGGAAAAAGTTTTGTGAGCATAGACGCAAGACAGATGAAAGTGTGTGTGAATATGTTGCTGAACTAAGCACTTATTTTCATAGGTGGATTAGTGGATATCAGGTCACCACCTTTGAAGGGCTGGCAGACTTTTTGGTGAAGGAACAGGCCATTGGCACTTTGCCTGAGGACATGAGAATCTGGTTAGCTGATAGACAATGTACTATTGCAGATGAGTTGGGGAAGCAGGGAGATCTATACCTAGCAATCAGGGCATCACTGCACAGGAAAGGGACACCCAGTGCTGTTCATTGGTCTAAGGGAACCCATGATGGGCAGCCTAAACTGCCCCAACAGAGTCCACCAATAGCAGGGGAAGCAACTAGTCCATGTACACATCCAGGACCAAGGGTTAAATGTTTTAAATGCAACCAGTGGGGCCATGTAGCATATAGATGTCCACAGAGGCAAGGTGGGGAACAAAAGGTGGGAGAGCCAGTAAGTGGGAATGATAAAATGCCAACAGTAGGTTGTCTCAAGACAACAAGGGTGCCAAACTACCACCCTGCAGATGTCCTGATAGGAAATGATCTTGATAATGCAGTACCATGTGTCCATGCAATTATACACAGTCAGGCTTGGAGACAAGCATGTGGGTCTGGTAGCCTGGGGGGAGACCCAGACAGACCGCACACTTGCAGCCAGGACTGGTGAGGTGGTTACTTCAGGGAGGGAGCTACACTGTAGCAGTGAGACTGAAGGTGAACCACAGCTGTTTGTGGGTACTGATGTTCCCTTGGACAGAGTGACTGCAAGGACAGAGGTGAGTAGTATTAGTACCCAGGCTGACAGTGAGGCACTGCTGTCAGAGGATACCAAACTTCCTGTGGAAGGGGAGCTGGGAAGGGTTACAACGAGAGAGTTGAGAGAGGTTCAGCTCTCAGACCCTGCATTACAAGGCCTGAGGGAGGTAGCTAGTGAGACATTCGATTCCCAAGGGAAAGGGGAATCGGTATACTGGGACAAAGAGTTACTGTATAGAGAGTGGACCACTGAGGGAGGGCTAGAGGGTGAGAGAATACAGCAGTTGGTATTGCCCATAGCCTACCATCTGTCAATTTTAGACATAGCCCATGATATTCCCTTTGCAGCTCATGTTGTTGTTGTTGTTGTCTTTCGGCTTTTCTCGGTTAGGGTTTGCCACAGTGGAACTCCAGTGTGCTAATGATTGGCAGTAGATTTTTATGAATGCCGAGGTGCCAGCTTGATGTTCAACCTTCAACAAAGGCACACCCATTTAAACATGTCTTTCGAACGCCCACCCAACCACGGGGAAGACATGCAGACTCCACACAGAAGGCGTTCCCCGCACTCGAGCCGAGAATCAAATGGGAGAACCTCTTGCTGTGAGGCAACAATGCTACCGCTGCACCACCGCGGAAGTCTTGGGCATAAAACATACAAAGAGACATATTATGCATAACCTTTATTGGTCTGGGATTTCCAGAGCTGTAACAGAGTAGTATAGGACCAATGAGCAGTACCAAAAGGTAGGCAAGGCAGGAGACAAGGTGAAAGCTCCTTTGATGCCTTTGCCTGTGATTGAGGAGGCATTTCAGAGGGTAGCTATGGATATTGTATAGCCTCTGAGTACCCCAAGTTCCATAGGGAAAAAGTATATCCTAGTGGTAGTAGATTATGCTACCAGATCCCCTGAAGCCATGGCTCTGTTCTCCATTGAGGCAGAAAATGTCACAAATGCTTTGTTAGAGATTTTCAGTAGGGTAGGTTTCCCAAAAGAAATACTGACTGAGACAGGTGCCAATTTCATGTCAGACCTGCTGGCTTGCCTGTGGAAGTACTGTGGGGTGAATCACCTAAAGAACACCCCCTACCTTCCCCAGACTAATGGTCTTGTTGAGAGGTTAAACTCTACACTCAAGTCCATGCTACGGGCATTTGCAGACCAGTTTAAGAGGGAGTGGGACAAATATTTGCCCCATCTGTTGTTTGCTTATGGAGAGGTTTCTCAGGAATCCACAGCTTTTTCACCCTTTCATTGTGTATATGGGCATAGGGTGAGGAGACCTCTAGATTTGATTCAAGATGAGTGGGTGGGTGAGTGTGAATCCAACAATGATTCTGTTGTGGCATATGTCCTAAACCTCAGGGCAAGGATCAGGGAACTCATGGGCTTGGCGCAGGAGAACCTGGCAGAAGCCCAACAGCAGAAAAAGGTCTGGTATGACAGGAATGCTCGAGCTTGAGAGTATGCTGCAGGGCAGCAGGTAATGGTTCTCATTCTTGTCGGACACAACAAGCTGCAGGCAGCTTGGGAGGGACCCTATAAGGTGGTAAGGAAGGTCAGTGATGTTAACTACATGGTAGAACTGCTAGGCAGGAGGCTGGGGCACAAATTGTGCTATGTTAACATGATGATACCTTACCAGGACATGGAGGACCTTGTGCTAAGTATTTGCAGTACAAGGCAGGAGGAGTTTGAGGGGATCTATGTCTACAGGGAGCCAACCAGGAAAATCCCAAATTACTATGGTGGAGCCTAGGATTGCAGGCATATGATGGGACATTGCAGCGTGGTACTGGGGTCAGCTGTGCAAAGACAGCTGGAATCTCAAGACATGGCATGGGGTAAGGTATTCCCAGATAGGCTCAACCCTCTCAAGCAATTTTTCTCAAGGGTCACTTGAAAAACTAGCTTGAGTTTTTGGGGAAGGAAGAAATGTGACACCAGGAAATACTGCCTGTCCAGCTATTTGGAATTTTGTAAATTATTATATGTCACTTGAAAATATTAATATGATTTATATAGAAATGTGACACTGCCAGCCAAGCTATCTGAAATTTTGTAAATAATCACATGTCATTTATAAATAGTAATATGATTCATATGCTTGTATTGCAAATGCATAAGAACTATATGTGGATATTAAACTACTGGTGCAGAAGTGTGTGTTGAACTGTATATTGTGTACTCAGCTTCAAGAATGTAACCACAGTGTAGCCTACTGAATATGTACAGAATGTTTTATTATTGTGTTTATCTCTCACTTTCACTGAAGGAGGCAGGATGTCAAGAGCTAGAAGTTTCTTTCTATTGTCGTGAAATAGAAATAATTACTAGGTTTAAAATGTAAAGTGTTTTTAATGCTCTGTGATTTCTTAGAGGCTGCACATCTGAGAGATAAGTATTTTTGACACAGAGGAGTTGGTTTCTGTTAGCCTGGGAACTGAAGGCAGGTGACAAAAAGTCATGTCATCCAGCTGACCCAGCAGTAATGTTTTGATATTAATTTGGGAACTCTCTCAGAGACTGGGCATTTTGTATTTGTCTTTGGACCTGGAAACATCCTCTCATCGGCACTTGTCTTGCTAATAGTAAATAATCAGGGTACAGTAATCTCTCTTAGATATAAACAGGAATATAGTAAAGATTAGTTTAGATGTTTTCTGTATTTATTTGAGACTGTCCTGCAATATTGTTTTAAAATATTTCCTGTAATTCTGAACTCTATAGTCACTGTGTTGAGCTATTGAGTAGTGTCTTGTTCTTTTATTATTTATTATTAAATATATTTCAACCTTTTAATTGTGGCTGGTTTGTTTAGAGATATTTAAGCTCTTAGAGTACTTGCATATGTGTTTGTTGACACTGTATGGGCCACTCCAATAACCTTGGTCTTGGTCACACTTACCATTTGGATAATAGTAACATTACACAGTAGGATTGGTCACCCTTTGTAAGGGCCTTATAGTAGCTGATAAAGAGCGGGTTGGTGGCAGTGATAAGTACCCTTTTAGTCTGGGCAGAAGGCTGCATAGCTAGTAAACCTGTTCCAACCTTTCCCAGGAGTGTGTGTTTGTATATAAATCATATCTCAAAGTGCGTGTATCAGCTGCTTGGGCAGGGACATGCACTGGTTGGACAGAGAGAGTGCTAGAGGTTTTGGCTTGACCACTCAGCTGAGATGTTATCCCTATCTGGATCTGGAGAGAGAGATGGAGAAACCAGCCCCAGACTGATTGTGATCTCTGTGTGCTCTTAAGGGAAATTGTACTTTACTGTGTGTGTGCTTGTCATCCTCCCAATGTGTACATCTCGCACTGGTGCTAATGGTGAGGCTTGAGGCATCTTCATCACTGGGCCAGTGCAAGGGCATCACAGTAGGCAAATGAGGGCTGAAAGAATCAAATGGTGTATCACAGGAATTACAGCTCATATCCATACGCCTCTGCACCAGAAGACATGCATGAAATAGACTGCACTTATTTTAGCTGTATATCTAGGGACTGTAGTTGAATAATGCAACTTAAATGTGGCAACAGCTTGATTATAATAAAGTGTGAGTTCAGAATCATGACTTGGCTTCTGTTCATTACAAAGATATCTGAAGTAATGAAGACTTACGCTAGGTATTTGAAATTTTAGTCAGGTATAGATTAGTTGGATATCAAGTGTTCTGAATGAAGCAGAAAAACACTTGTTAATGCAAACAGCTTTTATGATGTTAAAACTTTGTTTGCAAGTTAGTATAAATTATCTTACATGAGGTAATAATGATGCATTTAACCACAATATGGAATTAGCCATTATTTATTTAACAGTTACATCAAAGACCATTCAACATAGACTGATTGATTTTTAATAAAATTCTAGATTTTTTTGGGGAAGTTATAATTTTTATGGGGGCTAGTGATCTCAGAGTTAGCTTTGATAATTAAGGGTAAAAGGGGTACAGCTCTCCATACTGATGATCTTTGCCCTACACATCAAGGAATAATGTACAGTTTTGTCAGACTGGATATCTTCAACACTCAGGCTCCACTTAGAACTAAAGGGGTTAAAGTAAACCCTGCACCATACTTATGAAGTATAGGTACAAGGTTTAGAAAGCCTTGTCACAAAATATAATTGAGGAAAACCTGCAATATTGTAGACAGATTTGGAATAGAGCCAAAGGGTGTAGTAAACCTGATAAAAAAATATATTACTACACTTCTTTTTAAAATAGTACCAAATATAACCCGAAGCAATTCTGGACATCAATAAACAATCTCTTCCACCAAGGACAAATAAGTATTCTTAACCAATCCTCTACAGACACCAAAATCACTGTTGCTGTCCAGTTTAACACCACTTCATTTTTTTCTGTTGAATCATGACTTAGCAGTAATACCAAATAGCCTAATCAGAAATTCACTTTTGAGCCAGTCCCCATCTCCGCTATCAGGAAACTCCTCCTTAAATTAAAATCCACCAGATAATCTGCCTGCAAAATATTTAAAAATTGCAACAGATGCCATAGTGGACTCCGTTTCCTTTCTGATAAATTGCTTCATTGCATAAAACTATATTCCTGAACTATGTAAAAATGCTTTATCTTACCACTTCATAAGAGTGGAACTTCCACTGAGCTTTCAAATGATAGGTCCATAGCAATCCTCTTTCCGCTATCCAAAATTCTTGGAAAATGTATTTACTCTTAACTCCAAAAATACTTAACTTCTAACAGCATTCGCTCAACCACATAGCATAGCTTCTGTCCTAATCGTAGTGCAACTACTGCCCTACTCAGTTTTACTAATACAGTCTGTAGTAGCAGAGACAGTGGTAAACTTGTCTCCTACCTCTTTCTTGACTTATCAAAAGCATTCAACAACTTGTCACATCTATTGCTCCTTCTAAAGCTATCTGCAATAGGCATTCAATTTCTTAACTTTTCTTTGGTTTCAGAGCAGACCATCAAACAAGGCACACACAGCAAAATGGAAAGTTGATTATTCATCCTTTTTACCCCCAGGGATTAATTCTTGGACCACTGCTTTTCTGTCTGTATACAAATGGTCTTTACACTGCCCAAAACATATCACCATAGGTCAGAATGCAGATTACTCTGCTTTTATCTGCACACAGAACTACAAGAAGTGACTCAACAATCTTTTTCATCTGTAAAAGCATGCTAAATAAGGCTCAACATCTCCTTAATCCCAAGAAGACTAAACTAGTTTTATTTACTCCTACATATCTCTCTCTCTCTCTGTTGAAAAAACCTCTTTGCTGTATACTCAGCCAATAATATAAAAACAGAGCAGGTCTTCCATACAAAACTTGTAGTGGTTACAATAGATGACAAAATAAAAATTGGCCACCACATAATCCAAGCAATAAACAAAACCCATCAAAATTTGGCTTAATATATAGGGCCAAACCTTATCTTACTGACAGAGCAAGAAAACACATAGCCACACCTTTCCTATTGTCAATCCTCCCCAATACTTATAAATGTTCATGCTATATTGCTACTCAGAATGGAACAATGCTATAGCAAAGTCATCACATTTGCAGCCTTCACTCAGAAACACCACTTTATATTACTAAAACATCTTAACTGTTTAGAGTTTCCATAACTGCTGTTATCTCACAAACCTATACATCAACCAGGTAAATGTTCTGCTCTACAGTCTATTATCCAGGTATATATTAAATCAGCAAACTCTTAAAAATGCGAACGCTGATTTATCGACCCCATGTAAGTGAAAGCTTACAATCCCAAACACTTAGAACAGCAATTTTTTTTCTCCAGGGAAAAAAATCACTGCTCCAAAAAAGAAAAAAAAAAACAAAAAACTTTAAAACATTATATAAAGTGGTGGGCTTCACCCCCCAATGTGGGGGGCTGTGCCCCCCCTCACCCTCCTACTTAAATATACCAACTCTGAGATCACACTACAGTGATGAAAATAGCAAAATAATGAAGGCAACCAAGCGATTTCTTTCCTAGGGAAAGAATCCGCTTATATGCCGTTTTGGCATTTTGCCGTTTCGTGCTTTCAAGTTCGATCAAGATGCATTCTAAAGAATGCATCTTCGATCATATAATAGGGAACCTATTATCCATCCCTACTCCCCAAATAGCTCAGATTAAAGGACAAGTCTTTGCTTGCTGTTTCTAAATCCTATAACTCAGCAGATAACTAATTTTTATCGAATTGTGTTTCAAAAGCACAGAACACCATTCCTCTCTGTCTGAAACAAATCAGCAACCTAAACTCATTTAAAATTCACATAAAGCAATTTCTGCTGAGTTCACGGTCATGCTCCTACTCATTGTCTGATTAAACTACCTTATCTTATCCCATATTAAGAGATACAGCTCGCAAACTACAATTTCTGCTAAAATTAAAAGGGATACATCATGTGAAATCAACTTTTCATTTCTTCGTCCCACTTTGGCCTTTTCAGTTGTCTACATTTTTCTTCAATACATCCATATACATTTTAGATAAATAATTCTAAAGGACAAAAACTTCTAGCACAATGACTTGGGCAACAAAAAGTGGAAAGGGCTGTCACCAAGCATATAATGCTTAACTGACAATGGCTGGATAGATTGTAAAGTGATGTATAATGCTTGCAACTACAGTTGTTTCAGTGGTGTCTGTGATGCATAACGTTTGCAACTAAAGTGTTGGTAATGTTGTTTGTTTTTCATTTATATAAATGTAAGATTGCCTATGTCATATGTGATAATTTAATAAAGATGTTTTTTGTTAAAAAATCCTCATACATTCTACAACCCTTCACTCTTCTCTCACCTTTAACATTTGCTTCTCTAACCTACGTTTTTCCTTTTCCCCCTTTCACTATTTTTTCACTAATCTTTCCTGCTTTTTTTCTTTTTCCTTACCTTCCTTACATCACCCCATTATGTTATCGTCAGCCTACCAATTGCATCTCAGCTGTTTTCAATAGTTTCTATATGGTAATAAATGCGCATTTTATAATTTCAACTTATAGTTTATAGTCCTCATTATTTTATCCTTGTAACTTAGCATAATTATACCTCCATCATGTTAGTGTTATAAGATATTATCACAAACAACATCATAATGCATTGTTGTTTTAAAATTGTATTGTATATCATTATATAATACAGCTTCTTTCTTTCACACTTTTTACTGTTATCTTTCATTGACTCTTTATTGTTTTATAATTCTTAACAAGTGTAACCATTTACTGTAAATTATATTTTTATGCCAGAGGTTTTTTTTTCCTGGACGTCCAGTGTATATGGAGCCCAATAAGAAGAAATGCTAGTTTAGGAATGAAGGAAACATCAGTTCCTAATGACAAATTTGTTTAATCATCTCCTGCTATTACTGACTTCTGACTCCTCTTGTAAAAACAAAGTACATCTTACTTGTTAACAAGAGCTGCTATTCTCAGAAGAATGCAATAATGCTTCAAGGTGTTCTACACTGATACTATACTTTACACAATTTCTGTCCTGTGACTGTTTACAGACATACTGATATTAATTTTCTTTCATTATGTAACATTGCACCTCTCTGCTCACATTAACAGTGAGAGCCGTATTGCCTGCCAGGAGATAAATTAAAAAGTACAAGACTGAAACAAACTTGCTCAAAAATCTATGTGATACTATAAAGCCAAAGAGCTAAACTGGGTGTAACCTGTTGTTTTGTGCCATCCACGAAGGTGCAAAACTTCCTGTTTCTACTGAGGGCATGTAATTTTTCATGGACGTACAATAAGGAGAGTCAGTGGCATGTGTCAGTATAGTAAGCAAAAACTACCAGATCCAGGTATCTGCATAAATGTATATTGGGAATGTGACATCACAGGGGGAAATCTGTCAATCATAAATATCACTAGGCACTTAGAATATGGAGCAGATGCAAGAAAATGAATGGTGTCAAATGACCTAGGAACTCTTTGTACATGGTTAAACTGGAAGGCCAGCATTGCTAGAGACACTCTGAAATATGACAGAAAGTAGCACAGTGGAAAAGAAAGTCACCATGAGAAATGACTTCAGAAAACTGAAGATACTATAACACTACATACTGAAACGCTTTGGGAAGTAAATTAAATGATAAAACTTTTTTCCATGCACATTAATGTTGTGATGGTGTGTGTTTATTTCATAATTCTTTTAGTCCAGATAGAATATAGACAATCCAACGTAGTCTATTGGATTTTGGCCCAACAAATGACATGAATATGGGTTTCTGAACTTACTGGTTGACACTGCTACACATTATGCAGGACTTTTTACTATAACCATGTAATTAAGTAGTAGAAGTAATGGAAACATTGCTAGTCTGCTAGATAGCAGTGGCAAATGGGGCCACTATCCTCAGTAGTTATATGAAATTAGGATGATCATTCGTGCATCATCATAATCAGTTTCATGATATGGGACATCTCAAGTTACTAGTCATCCATTTTGCTTGGAGGAAAATTTAATGATTATGAGTGTTGTAGTTTCTGATCTTGAACTACCTGGTACATTTTTTTCCTTCAATATACGTGGAAGAAGTAATAATTTGCTTGACTGCTGTGCGCAGGTTATGCATTTATTTATGTATTTATTTATTTATTTAGTTATCTATTTATTTACTTTTAGGAGAAGACCACCTAGGACTGTCTGCTCTATATTTCACCTAAGTACATGAGGAACAAGGTATGGCTTTGCTTGACTACAGTTTGGAGATTATACACAACTTATTTATTTATTTCTTTACTTGAAAAATGACTATTTTTTTCTGTTGTTGTTATTTGGTGTTTCTGAAGGATATAATCTGCTTTTAATTAAGAAGTAATTTAAATTGTTAGTGCTAAACAAAGTGTTAAAATGGGCAAGAAAATACATTGCTGCATAAAAAGATGACCATTATAAAATAAACTACATTGGTAAGTAACAAGATAACAATTATAAGTTTTACATACTAGGACAGCAAATTCAGTTTCCAATGTGTTAAGGCCACTGATGCCATATTAAGGGATTACAATTCGTATTCTTTCAGGAGTTGCATAAATCACTACATGGGCCTTTAATGTGTTTATAAAAGTAGTGAAATAAATATCTAGAAATGTAGCTCCATAAATTCTCTTATCAGGATTATGTTTATGAGGTCTAAGGATGTAGAAAGTGAGAAATGCACACATTTCATCTGCAAAAAAGAGCACAGGTATTTATGTAGCTTGCATATCCAATCCAAGGTGTGATGATTAATACAGAGCATGAAAGCAGGGGGCCAATTATAGAATCTTGCAGGAACCCAGTACATCATAGAAAAGATGGAGTTGTTAAATCCTAACCTTACAGCAATGATATAACTGAGAAGATTAACCTATTAGTAGAGACTGTCAGGGAAAACCTGTCACAAAGAGATTCTAAAACAGGAAATTGTGGTTCACAAAGCCAAATGCCCAAGCCAATATATATATATATATATATATATATATATATATATATATATATATATATATATATATATATATATATATATATATATATATATATATACACACACACACACACACACACACACATATATTTATATATATATATATATATATATATATATATATATATATATATATATATACACACACCCACCCACCCACCCACACATACACACACACAAACACACACACACACACACACACACACACACACACACACACACATATATATATATATATATATATATATATATATATATATATATATATAGGTCCCTAGCAGAAGCTTGAGTTTTCAGAAACTCAGGGAATCAAATCCACGGCCACCACTTACTATAGCTATGTCAGTCTTAGTCTTAAATCTGTGGACAAAACTGCCATTGCAAAGATGCAATCTGTGATCTTGCCACTCTCCTTCACAATAAGATGATATTATGACTATGAGAGAACAGCAATAGTTGTCTGCTCCATCATGATACATTTCTTTTGGCAGGAGATTGGCCACATTTGTCAGTGTAGTGTTTAACTCCTACATTATTTTGTTAAGACTTGGCATGAATAAAATATTTTGAAGGTCTGACAAGGAGAATCTTTTTAAAAGCGGTGTCTTCAGTGTTTTTTTTTCTGAATCTCATGTATGGCATGGATTGAATATATGTTGAATAGGTTTGGCAATAAGATCCACAGATCATAAGAAAATAATTATTCAAAGGTCAGCATAGATGTTATCCACATCAGGCAGTAGCTCGGGGATTTACAAAATTCATTTATATTTAATTCATACAAGCAAAATGGAGTTGCTACCATGTCACTATAACAGGCATTGTATGTGAGAGGGAAAAGAGCATTAACAGCAGGATATGTGCATGGGGAGGAGCATTATAACAGGCAGTATGTACGCATGGGAGAGAGGTATTGCAACAGGCATGCAGGATATGTGCATGAGAGAGTAGCATTGAAACAGGCAGGTTATATACATGGGAGAATAGCATTATAACAGGCAGGATGTGTCCCTGGGAGAGGAGTATTATAACAGGTAGGATGTGTCCCTGGGAGAGGAGTATTATAACAGGTAGGATGTGTCCCTGGGAGAGGAGTATTATAACAGGTAGGATGTGTCCCTGGGAGAGGAGTATTATAACAGGTAGGATGTGTCCCTGGGAGAGGAGTATTATAACAGGTAGGATGTGCTCACAGGAGAAAAGAAGTGAAAGAAGTAGGATATGTGCATGGGAGAAGAGCACTGTAACAGGCAGGCAGGATATGTGCATCGGACAGGAGCATAATAACACCAGGATATGTGCATGGGAGAAGAGCAAGATATGTGTATGGGAAAGGAGTATTATAACAAGCAGGATATGTGTATGGGAAAGGAGTATTATAACAAGCAGGATATGTGTATGGGAGAGGAGCATTATAACAGGCAGGATCTGTGCATGGGAGAGGAGTATTGTAACAAGCAGTATATGAACAGTGAGGGGAGAGATACATGAGATAGGAGCAAGAGGAGCAAATGCAGATATAAACTGAGTACCCAGCTAAGTAGACTCAGCTTGGCATCCAAGGACAGAGGTGCACTAAAGGGGAATAAACGTGTAGCGACATGCGTGAATGGGCGTTCCTTCATTGAAGGTTGTGCATTAGGCCCAGCAAGCCAGTACGTAAAAATCTACTGCCAGTCATTAGCGGACCGGAGTTCCGCTGTGGCGACCTCTAACCAGGAAAAAGCCGAAAGACACAAACAAGTGTATACACATATAAGTGCATGCATATGTGTGCATGTATGATGACATATGTAGGCATACACTATGAATGTGGAATACATATTAATTTGTTTCCTAGCACTAGAAACTGATAAATGAGTTATATACTCATTGTTACTCAGCTCTAAAGCTCTAAATTGCAAAACAAAAAAAAAAAAAAAAGAAACTTCATACTTTGTTCATCCAGAAATGGGATATACAACCCCTAACCCCATCAAAAAAAAATCCCGCTTAAAACATCCCACCTAAAACCACCCCTATGATACAAATTCTACAGAAATATAAATGGCAAAAGTAAAGTAAAGTTAAATAGAAATGCAAGTAGTTAATCAGAAAACGGCATTGCTGACAAAATCTTATCAGATTAGGGACTTCATAAACATTGTGCAAAGTTCTATAAATAGGTGTGGTGCTACTGTTAGACTACTCACACACAGATGGTATGCAGTCATATTGCTGACATGGCTCACATATAAACGTCCTTTTCCAACAGACACTATGGAATTACATCTCATGAAATACCCTTGCACTACTTAATTCTATGCACATCTAATTAACACAACTTGTAGGTAACCACAAACAACTATGTTTAAACTGCTAACACCAGTGTAAATTTGAAATGGAAATAACAGAAATGAACAGCATTATGTACACTGCACCTGAGAACACTAGGGAATGACATCTCACAAAATCCCCTCCCACACATCCTCTTCTGCCGTGCTATTATAACTGCTACTCCTGAACACCAACTCTGCTGCTAAAGTCCTAAAAACTGTCCTCAAAAGGCTGGCTGCCAAAAACTAGCATTGTTGCCGTTACTTGCGCCGGTCCACCTGTGTTCTTCTTATTTTGTTGTATTATTATGTTTCTATAATGCATATAGATGTAAGGATCATTGAAACAGTTGTACAGAGTGGGGGAGAGAAGAGCACAACATTTCTGCCCAAGCTCCATTTCTATGGAAAGGGGTGATTCATGACATTTCAGCCTCCTTGACCATATAGTGGACCAAGGTTATTTCCATATAATAAAAATGAAGTAATCTTGGTACTTGAGTATCTCCTTTTGATGGTACTGTGGTGCCATCACTGTGCTGAGGACTGTGGTTCATGTACTTCCTTTCTTCTCCGTGTGTTCTGACTATTCACATATTAAAAAAAAGTGTTCCTCATAGCTTTCCTTGCTATTAACCATAGCACAATATAGCTGTTTTGGAACCTTATTATATTCTCCTTTAGATGCCAGGGTTTAAACCTTTAGCATACCTTAAATGTGTCTTCTTCTTAACCAGCATGATATGTTCGGTGTTCTACCAGAGGGGAGTGTTTTTTAAGCCCTTGAGATACAAATGCAACCAGCAAAGTGTAAATCACAAGTAGATTGAAAATGGACCCAGTCATCCCCAGTTAGTTAAATTACATTTAGACTTGACACTTTATAAACAGTAGCCGATTTTACTGCATCTTGAATCAAAAGTATATTAAAGTCGAAAGCCAAGTGGTCAGTGCTAACTAATGGAATAGAAAGTTTCAGATTTATAACTAGACTAGAGATGCTGGTAAATAGCATGCCCAGGATGGTTTTGACCCAAGCTGGAAAGTTCACCAGCTGAACATAATTATAGAGCCGCATCAAATTGTGGAATGCAGCGTTCGTGTAAGACTTGCTGATACCCTAAATCCAGCTGATGTGAGACTAGTTAAAGTCACCATACAATGGGCATATATTAACTGAGAATCAAATGTATTGATGAACTTCATTTGTTGCTCAACATTTTGTCTTGGACAGCAATTTTAAACAGTAATTTTAAGACTCTGTCCCTATATTAAGCTGTCTATTTCTATAACCATTATTCCATAAATCTCATCAGAGAAAACTTGTCTGGTTGGTAGTTTATGGCTAATAGAAACTCAAATCCCCCCACCATTATTACCAGTTGTATTCCAGTGACTACTATTTGTGTACAGTTTGTGTTTCTAATTGACTCAAGATGTGATTATGACCATTGTATATTACAGATATATCCTAGCTGGTCATAGCTGTTAAATGCCTCCTGTCATCCTAACTATTCTTTCAAAAATGATGTATTAATTACCCATTTCTAAGAGAGCCACTACTCTGAGAAAGAAGCTAATAAAAGCTGAGGTGGCAAATCACAAGTGTCAATTAGATTCCATGTTTGTGTGCACGCACGTGCGTGTGGATGTAGGGATATTTTATATAAAATATGTGGGGGTCTGTTGTATGAGACTTGAAGTATACTTTCTATAAGTTTAAGCAACATGTTTTATGATGAGTGACAACTAAGTTTACTAATCCTATAGTACAGAACATTTCATGCATCACACAAACAAGAACCCCTCATTTATTCATTTTTTTCTGTATTTCCTTATGTTCAAATTGTGTTTCCTATTGACTTCAATATGTTATGTTACTTGTAAAAGTGTGCTGTTATAAAATAAAGTGGTTCGGATTCAAAGGGACAGTTGGATGTAGTCCTTGATCATCTGCAGTTGTGTCCAGCACCATCTAGTTATCTGCTGGCATCTCTAGTAATTATTTTCTTGTATTTTATACAATGGGTGGTTGATGAAGGCATAGTGATGTCAAGGATTTCTCTGAATTGGATGATTGTATTCGCTGTGATTAGGTTCAATTTATATTGCCACTACTGGCAGCAGTATGTGTAAGTCATGTGATTTTGAATGTCCCATTAAATTATCTGCGTTGCAAGTTGTTGGAGTGGTCTAAAGGCAAACTATGATATTTATATGTTACAGCCAGTTTTAAAACAAAATAAGCCAAGGAATTCAGAAAGAACCCCACCACTGGTGGTAAGAACTGAGGCTGAAAGGGACTATTTCCACAATGTGAGGAAATGCAATTCAGAGACATATTAGCTGCAATAAGGAAATACCTCATTATTGGCCAATTTGCATGTCTCTGAATTACCTTTAAGTCCAGAGAGTGCAAATCAGCACTTTCCTGCAGTGGTTTTCACTGGCGGTCCTTGTATTGTATTGGTGCAGACACCCTCCTGAGTTTGCAGACTGCTTCTACAGTCGCCTCTTATATGTGCCCCATCCCTTGTAACTCATAGACACTTACAAAAAATGAACAATGGCAAACATTAGAGTTTCATACTTTTATTATGGCAAAAATAGCCTCTTACATTTACTCCTTGGTTAGTGCAGAGGATTAATACTCCTGCTCCCTATGTCAAGGGTGTAGAGTTTGACACTTTTCTCCTCTTTTATTTAGCAATTTTTTCAAAGACTTAATTAATATATAAACACTATCCTTGGTGCCCAGTGATGATGCAGAGAGTTAACTCTTTGCCAAAAAGCTGAGTGTGAGTGCCAGAGATAGAATTTGTGTTTTTATAAGTGTCTTTAGGGCACACTAAATTGATTATCTCTGGTGCCTAGTGTTCTTTCCACCCCGGTCTTACATGCTGCAAAACTTTGTTCATATACATGTTTAAGTGCCTTTATGGTATAATATTAAGGTTTGCCCCTGATTTCTGGCATTCTTCCTGCCCCATGTCTTTCATGCTGCAAAGCTTTGTTCAATCTCTTGTCAGGTGCCTTTATAGCATGATATTAAGTGTTATCCTTTTGTTCTAGTGTACCTCCTCAATGGTTTCATGATTTACTCATTAATCAAGGAGAGAGTACAGGTATAACAGCTTCCCCCACTTATGTGCCAACACATGCACATTTTCCATACACACACACTCACCTCACACCACTCATACCTCTACATGCACTCACAAGTGCAGACAGACAAATACATACATGCACACACACACACACACACACACACACACACACACACACACACACACACACACACACACACACACACACACACACACACACACACACACACACACTCTCCAATACTACCTGTCTGCTAAACACCCCAGGACGTACGTCTAACACTATTAGGTTAACTCAAGCTTTAACATGAGCAGCAGATGTAACTTACGTAACTAAGCAATACTGCATAAATGCCTTACAGTAGGCATTTTGAGTGGGGGAACACTTGGATAATTAGCATAGGCCACACACCCCAGAATGCCTCATTAGCATTTGCAGTAGACAGAAGATACAGCCTACCATGGAACTGCACCTCTTCATAATACAGCACCACCATGGTAAGGCTGTTTCTCAATCAAAATGGTTACTGCAAAGTTCAACAGGCTTACACCCACAGTTCTTGGTAACCTTTCTGAATCTGGCCTAGTATTTAGACCAGTATTAAATTAAAGTGGTTTATTGCCAGACGTGAAACATATAGCTTAATTCTATCCCATCTGTATTATCCCTGAAAACATTTTTAGTCTTTTAATGATCACATTTCCATAAGGGCTAGGTAAGCAAGTTCTACTTACACAATTTTAAAATAGTTTTACTCACGTTGTAAATGTATATCCATTATTATTATCTGAATATCTAAATATTCATGCACATTCTGGTTGGGGTACCAATGTTTCACTGAGTTTTCTTTCTTTGTTTTTTTTTTTTTTTTTCTTTTTTTTATTAATCTGCCTAATTTACTCAGTGGCAAAATACACTCATTGTCATACCTCTTTCTGACTTCTTTTTCTTTTTTTGCAATAGTTTACTAATTATTTGTGTTCCCTTTATCTTTATTTTTCTTGGTTGACATGTTGTTTTGCCGTTCTTTATTATATTGTCTCTGCAGGCAGTTCTACTTTCTAGTAGCTGCTTAGAATCTGTATTGTCTTATGCATTTACATTTTTACTGTGATTATATTCTGTTATATTACTTTGTAAAATAAGAGCAGTTTATATATTTAGCAGGTATGTAACATAAATGAGTAGTTTCTCATATTCAGCATATGTTTTTAATTTGCCCCTTTCTCACTGCATGATTCTAAAGTAGTGACTCTGACAACAGAATATAGCTTTTGACTTCGTACCAAAAAAATGTGCCACTGTGTAAACAGTTTAAATCTCTAACCTTTGTTTCTGCTGTACCATACTCATTGGGAATCTCATGATATGTACCTAACATGCCATCAATGAGCTCATCCAGTTCTGTTTACTCCGAATGGATGTTTCCATAGCTATTGTTACTGTTCTTTTCTCTGTGTGTCTTATTACACAATTACAGTACCACAAGTGCTTGTTCCAGCATGATAATGTTAATCTTTTGTTTTGTTATTGATGACATTAATTGCTTCTTTTAATAATTTATCTTAGTCGGATTTCTCAGTCTGGTGTTTTCCATCATCATTCTGCTTTGTGATGTACTGTGGAAAACATTAAAGTTTCAATGGTTTCAGCTGTTTTATTTCATCATGATTTGTTCGGCATTGCCTTTGTTTATGCAGTGTGGTTGATGCAGATTGTTTTTATTTTGCACGAACCTTTGGTCACAATTTTCTCATCTTTTCATTTTTATGTTTAGTACCATTAGTTCTTTCTCTTTACTCTGCATCACTGTTTGACTGTTTCTTAGTGTTGCTGTTAATGTATCAGTACCTGCTATACAAGACATGAGAAATGTAGTGAAAGTGAGAGGGAGGTTGGATAATGATGTCTTTGGAAGATGTCTCCTCCTCCCAACAAATTCCAACACATGTGAGAGATGCAACCATATAGCCAAACTGGAGGCTAAGCTCTCTCAACTCAGTATTGGCATAACCAGTCAGGAGGAGAAGGAAACCACACTCACTACAATTCCAGTCTCGCATAGACCTACCACGACAGCAAACCAAACACATAAACACACAAAAACATACTCGGAGGATCTAAATAAAAATCTGCCTAAGCAGCAGAGACCTCCAAAGCAGACATCCAAGCAACCGCTACCCCAAAACAAAACACATGCAACACATAGCTCACAAAGCCAGTGTGCCGAACAGTCACAGCCCTTAAGGCTAAACAACACACCTGATACACTTGTAATAGGTGACTCTATCATCAGGCACACTGACGTCCCGCTCACCAGGCTGAACAAGGAGAAGGTCACGGTGAGCTGCCTGTCAGGCGCTAGGATCTGCCACATAACACAAGCACTCAGGTCACTCCAAGGCAAGTACAAATATGACTCAGTCATTGTACATGCTGGTGTGAATGACCTGAGACATACCTCCCTGGGCTACATGAAAAGAGACATAGAGGAGCTCTCTGAGCATGTAGCCCAGGCTGGTATGACCCTGACCTTGAGTAGCATCTTACCCTCACCAAGAATGATGCCACAATATGAAGACAAGATGATCAGTTTTAACAATTGGCTTAAGTATTGGTGTCATTCAAAGGGGATCCAATGCCTGTCAGCCTGGGATGACATGCTCAACAAGCCATGATGCTTCGCTAGGGACGGCTTGCACCTGTCACCCCTGGGCTTTCGGATATTGGCAAAGGCTCTTGCCACCCCCATAGTGCCTTTTTTAGGCAAGGCTCAAAAGACAAACCCACCTCCATAGGTATCACAAGGGATAAGAAACTAAGAGTAATGCTACTCAATGCCAGAAGTCTAAACCTCAAGATGCACGCACTCAAAACTCTCCTTAGCATGGAGAACATCGATATCTGTGCAGTAACAGAAACCTGGTTCAAGTCTCCCGAGAGCACCCCGGCACTACCAGGTTATACCTCATTCCATGCTTTTCGGCCTCAAAACTTGGACCAAACCACAAAAGGAGGGGGAGTATCAATATTCGTCAAAGATACCCACACCTCCAGGTTGGTGGCACAGCACGAAGCATCAGAGACTATCCATGTGCAACTAACAGTGGGTAAAACTGCCTTCCAGTTTATAGCCTGCTACAGACCACCCTCCCAAACCCAGGAACCCCACTTGGCCTTCCTGAAAACACTGGAAAATATGAAGGTCTCTCCAAATACCATTATATTGGGTGACTTCAGCTACCTAAACATAGACTGGGAGCATTACTCTAGCTCCAACACCCTAGCCCAAAGGTTCCTAGAATTTATAAACTCAAATGCTATGGAACAACTTGTTACCACTCCCACAAGAGGGGAAAACATACTGGACCTGATCATTACCAACATGGGGGCTCTATGCTCCAGACCAGAAATGAATCCCTCACTGGTAAGATCAGACCATAAACTAATCTCACTGGATATTCACATCCTGACCCCACCCCCGGCCCAGAAAACCACAGTGAAAAACTTCTCTAAAGCAAATTTCACACTCCTTAAAACCGAGGTGGAATCCTTCAAAGCCCCCGGGCCTGTGGAAAATACAGCCTAGACTGCAGAATCCTTTATAAATGCATTCTATGAACACCTTCAGGAATGCATGGATCATGCAATCCCAAATAAAACCAAGACCCAATCCTCCAAAGGCAGGCGTCCTGTCTGGTGGACCCCAGCCATAAACAAACTATACAATAGAAGGAAGAAGCTACTACATGATAGAGCAAAATCCCAAAAAAGGAAAGCATCTCTGATCAGTATTAACAAAAAACTACGGGCACTCATAAAATCGTCTAAGGCCAGCTTCGAGAGAAAAATTGCACAGGACACTAAGGATAATCACAAGGCTTTCTTTAGTTATGTTAGGAACCTGGGTGGGAATTCCCAGATATGCTCAGAATTAGTCCAAAATGATAAAAAATACACTGAACCCACAGACATTGCCAACATCCTAGCTGACAGGTTCAGCGCAACCCCCCCCCACCAAAAGGGCAAATATCTATCCCAGCAGAGTGCTGCCCCCCTGACATCTCAGATGCTCAGGTAAGAGCCGCCCTCTCCAAAGCAAAAAACACAGCATCAATGGGACCAGACGGTGTCCCGAGCTGCATCCTACATGAACTCCAAGAAGAGCTAAACCCAAACATAAAACTACCATTCAATCTCAGCCTTACTACAGGATATGTACCCAAAGAGTGGCATACAGCAACAGTGGTCCCTCTCCACAAAGGTGGTGCCTCAACGGATCCTGGAAACTATCGCCCCATAAGCCTGACTAGCTTGGTTTGCAAAGCTATGGAAAGGATCATCATGGACCTCATAAATAAAGATATTGGGGACCTACAGACACTGGATCCTACCCAGTTCGGCTTTGTTAAGGGCAGATCCTGCCTCTTAAACCTGGTAGATTTCTTTGAAACAGTCACCAAGGCCATTGATGAGGGGAAGGTGGTCCACACAGCCTACTTGGACCTCGCAAAAGCCTTCGATACAATACCTCACTCGGGCATTATAGATAAGCTCACCAGCTTAAATATAAACCCCTTTGTCACTAGATGGGTTGCAAACTGGCTCAAGGACAGAACCCACATGGTTAGAATTGCTGGAGCCATGTCAGACTCCAAACCAGTTACAAGTGGCGTCCCACAAGGCTCAGTCCTGGGACCTCTCTTGTTCGGTATATATTTCTTGGAGGTACAGGCCAACACGGAAGGACTGTGGCTCACCAAGTTCGCAAATGACTGCAAACTAGTCGCCATAATCGACTTTCCAGCCGACACAAGCATCCTACAAAAGGGCCTCATAGAAACAGACAACTGGTGCCAGAGCCATGGCCTCAAGCTAAACGCCAAAAAGTGTATAGTCATCCCCTTTGGCAAAAACAAAGTGCCCACAAATTACCACATAGGTGGTAATCCATTAAGTACGGAAGAAGTAATTAAGGACCTGGGGACCCAAGTTGATAGCAATCTCTCATTTGAAAACCACATGGCCAAAGTGGTTAGAAAAACATTTTATATAGCCCACCTAATCATGAAGGGATTCACATCTGGATCAGGGGAGGTCATCGTGCCTCTTTACTCATCCCTCATCAGGCCCATAATTGAGTACAATTCCCCTTTTGGGATGTACCTTACCAGACACCTGCAGCAACTGGAAAGACCCCAAAAGTACCTCACCAAGAGGATCAAAGGGCTCAAACAGATGCCATATGCTGCCCGGTTAAAGAAACTCCAGCTCTACTCAGTGGCATAACGCCTGCTCAGAGGTGATCTGTGCCTGATGTATAAAGCCATGTCCAACCCGGAATTAATGGACATGCTGCACCTCAGAAAATCCAAATCCCATCGAACTCGAGAGACTTGAACCTCAGCACTGAAATAAATAGGATATTCTGGAGGGACAGATTCATAACCTAGAGGCTCCCTTCACTCTGGAATAAAATCCCAGTCCAGGTTAGGCAGAGTCCCTCATTGATTCTCTTCAAGAGGAATCTTGATGAGTGGATGGGAGATCGCAGGTTTACCCTGGGTATCACTTCTGTGTCACTGTTAGACAGAGGCACAGTATACTAACCTCAAAAAAGGGCATAGCAAAATTCATTTAAAATGGGTGGCGAAAGCCAAACACACTCTGGCTAGGCTTATAAATGCCCTAAGACAGATAGCCTAGTATGAACCTATGAACCTATGAATATAGTCCTGTTTTAACACTACTCAACCATTATCAGTTCAGTATAAGAGACTGTTGACACTGATCTTTAATTACACTTATATGAGCATCTCTCTTTGAGTCATATTTTCCTATTGTTCACTCATGGGTTTTAACAAGTGCTGTTGCTTCAGAATTGATTCTTTCTGTACTAATGAGCTACATTTCTCTTCTGGTATAATACTTCTGTCTGGACCTTACTTTGTTGCACATCATTCTTTATTGGTATTACTTTGTTCATTTGTTTTAGAATGTCTTTGTTACATGGAATATTTATTTTCTAGAAAAGTTGTACCTGTTTAATTCTACCCATTTCCATTGCAAAAGAGCAGATTCCTTTTTCTTGAGCATCTCTCTTGTGTGTTTCAATGTAAAATGCAATGTGTATGCTTATATTTTCTGTTTCCGCTTTCTTTTGCTGTGCAAGATGGACTAAGACATCTTGGTTTTGTTTTAGAGAAATTATTTCTGGAAACACTTCATTATGATGAGCTAATACCTTTCATAGACCTGAAATTTATTTTCAGTCTGTGTTAGTTGTGCTTTTGACAACTCAATAGTTTTCAAAGCGGTTTTATTTTGTGACCCACTTTCAGATAGCAGGTTCTGTTGCTTTGTTGTTAGATTAAGGACATTGTTGTCAGTAGTCTGCAAGTCCCCAACAACTCATTTTATCATCTGATCAACAAAGTCTTGCAGCTTGGGTTGCAGCTCGTGACTTCCATGCAAGGGTAGGGCTGCAGATATCAACGAAACTTTATTGTACACTCCCAATGTGGTCAACAACTTCATATCCTCAATATGCTCTTTCACTATATGCTTCATCCCCAGATAATTCTTCCATCTAAGGTTGTTATGGACTAGGTGGCCTTGTCTTTGACTGGATAACACAATAATCAAGACAATCTTGACTAGTAGAGAACACCAAAATACCAGCTTCATCAACACAGCCAAGTTACAAGACAATACTATAACTAAAATAATGTGATGTCAGCTTCAATCACACAAAATAAATGCGAGAAAAATGCAAAAATAATTTATTGTATGCACAATTAGAAACCAAACTTAGCACCTTCGTCCCATTACTTCCTAGAACTTCCTCAGATTAAAGTGCATCATGACTTCACTTCCTTAAATATGTTCACAAATTGATTTAAAGAACAAAAACCTTAGTTTAAAACTATAAAACAAAATAATGTAAAAAATATATATTAACTAACATCTCTAATTCAGAAATTTAAAGCATTATAAACCACATACTATTTAAAATCATTCTTTTTTAGCTAATCACAACTCTTTTTCTTTAATTTTAAGAATGGAAATTACACTGTTTTTATTACCAAGTTGAGCGCTTTCATCAATGAAATTTGACGTCAAATTTTATTGATGAAAGCGCTTAACTTGGTAATAAAAACAGTGTGATTTCCATTTGTTCTGCTGTTGATTTTCTTGGTGTAAGTGTCGGTCTCTGCACCAGTTTTTGCCACTATTTTGGTTCCTTCATTTTAAGAATACTAGCAATAGAAATGTTGTCACTAATTCGTGGCTTGACCACGGCATTTAAACGGGTGTATATCACAATATGAAAAGCTGACAATTTCGAAGCTCAAAACTTCAAACTTGCAACCTCGAAAATGGAAAACATCGAAACGTAAAGCAGAGATTGCCATAGAGTGCGGGAAGGGAAGATTTCCCTTTACTGCACTGTAGTGCGATTTTGGAGTTGGTATATTTAAGTCGTGGGGGGTGCAGGGGGGGCTTGCCCCCCTGCATAGAGTGTTTTTTGTGTTGTTTTGTGTGTTTAATGCTTTTTGTTTTTTCACGTTCGATGTCAGATTTCAAAGTTGCAGGTTCGAAGTTTTGTGCTTTGACATTGTCAACTTTCGATAATCTGATATAAACCCCATTTAAACATATTTGCCATAACTCCTTTGACTCTGAAGCATTTTGTAGTCTCTACCCCATTCATGTATTTTAACCCTATCTACTATGAAAAAGATAAACCTTTTAAATGCCTCACAAATTAGAGAGTGTTTATAAAGTGTGTTGTTTTCCTTCTTTTTCCTAATATCACATATATGTTAATATATTCTGTCCTTTAGCCTCCTTGAGGTCTTGCCCACATAAAATGCCTCACGTGATATACAGGTAGCTAAAGATACCACTCATACTGTATTACAGTTACATTTTCTCAGGCAACTTAAAGTTCTTTTATATCCTTCAACTATCACATATGGTCCATCATTCATGTATTTACAATATTTATAACCACATTTCGGCATTCTGGATATCTAGGAACAAAAAATATGGTTGCTGTCATTCTCTAAATAATTTTTGATGTTTTTCCTCTATTACATGCAATGTTAGATTTATTTCCTAACATGTCCTTTAATTCAAATGACTTTGTAAAATTCCAATGATCATTTGTAATAGTATTCATTTTTCGAGTCATCTAATTAAATGAAATAATCATTGCCCTGCTTTTATTAAGACCAGAGCCATTGTTTTTTTATAGTGCCTTCTAAATTGAATGTGATATCCTTCTTTCTTATCAAACTAAGAATTGGGGCATATTTATCCTTTCTTCCTACAATTATTTCAACTTTTATTGAATTCAAAAGGGCATCTGGATAACTTCTCTCTTTAAACATGTTAATTAAGTTGTCAAGTTCTAATAAAAACAAAAAAAATGTATCAGTAGATACCAGCCTAGATAACCATACTATTTAACATTTGACAATAGTCTTCTTTTGAAAGAAAAGATGATTACTTTGAAAGTGTAAAAATGTATTTTAATATGTTTTTCTTTCTATATAAAATAAATTTAAATATTTAAATGTTAACTTTTTATTAACACCATCCCTAAAATTTGTAACATCTAAAAAACTGATCTTTTTCATCATTATTTGAAATTAATTTTAGAAAGTCAGTTGTATTGTTCAAATATACAACAAATTGATGCAAGGTATCTTTACTTCCCAACCAAAGTATGAGAATGCCACCCAAAAATCTGAAATATCTATAGATTTGTTTATTGAAGGGAGAATTAAAAACACAATGGTGCTCTCCCATTCTGCCAACACTAAATTTGCATATATGGGAGCACATTTTGCATATTTTTGCAAACGGTTTAAAATGCAATAACACTTGTACTATATCCTACTTGAAGACAGGAACATACTTAAACCCTTCTTTAAAAAGTGATACATGTCTACTATCCAGTTTAAGATAACTATAATTAAACACTTTAAAGCCATCATTCGAAATTCATATTTTGAACTGTTTGTTAGACAGCTTAAACTTGCATTTTTTTTTGGTCCCCCCCCCCCAACAGTAGGTCCTTGGTTTTGAAAAGGAAGAGTATATTTGTACCACCTTACTGCCCTATGATTTCTTTTTTTGAGAGAGTTTGTGAAGGTAAATTTAGACGTTTCTTGAAAAAAATAGTAGTAAAGTAAAGGACAACTTAATGTCTGAAGAAAGAGAACTGTTGGTCTAGATTAAAGGCAACAAGGAGATCTGTGTTATGAACCTGGATAAGGGTGGGAGGCTGTCATATTGGATTTCTTCCTTTATGCATGTAAGATGCTGGATTTATTATATGACACATCTACATATTGTTAGGTATCAAAAAACAAAATTAATGTAGCCTACTCTAAAATTGATTTTTATTTGAATGATCTAGTTCTTTGGGTATCTTTGTCAAGAGATGTTTTGGATTTTGTTAAAGTTAGTAAGCTGGTAATTCCAGCAATCTTTGGAATACCAAAGGTGCACAAAGTCCTCCACTTAGATCTATTGTGTCAATGTCAAAATCCAAAACAGAGCCTCTAGCTATATATGTTGATGCAAGCTGTAAAGATTTATTGGAAAGTAAAAAACATATTCTGTATGACTCATGACATTTGTTACATTTGTTAAATTCTGTTCCATTCAAGGAAGATGTTAGTTTTGTCACCATAGATATGGTTAACTTGTTTTCAGTGATTCAACACGATGAGGGTTTAACAACATTTTCATAATATGTTACTTAAGGACAAAACAAAGAATGCCAATGAGATATTTGTTATTCAAGAATTCCTTGAAATGGTATTAAAAATAATTTTATTTTGATAGTGAATTCTACCATCAAATTACAGGAGTAGTGATTGGTGCTAGATGTGCTCCGCTCCCACGTATGCAAATTTAGTTCTTGTAGAGTGGGAGCACACCAACATTTTTACTTCCAAGTTTTTCATTAAAGTATTTCATTATTTCAGATTTTTGGACAACATCCTAATTTTGTACTATGATGAAGTTTCCGTGTTCAAGCAATTTCTGTCTGAACTAAATGCCTCCGCTAGCTTCTTGGAGTTTATATCTATGGTTAGAAGTGATTCCATTAACTTTCTTAAAGTGACAACAACCAAAGACAGGCAGCAAAAAAGATATGTTGCAAACATATTCAGAAAGGAGACCTATTCCACATCCTTTCTACATTATAATAGCTGCCACCCCTCTATTCAAAAGAAGAATATAATTAAAGGCCAAATGGTACCCCAGTCAAGAATAGCTTCTTTTGATACTGTATTTGTAGAGGAGCTTGACAAGCTGGGCAATATGTTCTGTGAAAGGGATTACCTATTGAATTGGTTGAATCTGTTAAGAGAAATACTAGAAGCTAGACAGGGCAAATGTATCCCATTACTTAGTAACACTAATAAAATGTATGAATTTTTATAGAGCAAAAAGATTGTCACCAACAATCATGAAAAGGTTGGTACTATGAGTATTAGATATAACCATCAGACACCGACACTAAGAGGTATTCTTAACGAAACTTAAGAGTGCAGTTTTTACTAGTGAATACCACAATGTTTTAGGTCCAACTCCCAAAATTACATACAGCAGAGGTGGAAACCTCAATAATACTTTTGAAAAAATAATAGTAGTAGAAGTACAAGATTTTTACATTCAAAAATGACAAAGTGTGGCCATTGTAAATATTGTAAATTTATTCAAGATGGATCCTATGTAGTTGTTGATGAACATGGCAAGACTTTTTCATGTTCAGAAGCATGTGACTGTAAAATGAAAATGGTTGTTTACCTTGCTACATGTTCAGTTTGCTCTTCATTCTATATAGATAAAACTGTTAGAAAGCTTAGGGAACGGATTTATGAACATACTTATGACATAAAAAAATCCAAATCTGTAAATGCACTTTTCAAACATACTGTGTACTGTCCAGATTTCAGGAGATTTCTTTTTTCATTATTAACAGGGTTTGTATGTCGGACAGAGCAGGAGACAGTGAACTGTTATTAGAACAGAAAGAACTTCATCGGCAGATCAGGTTAAATGTAACTAATAAACCCAGATTAAATAATATGTTATCTCTTAACTGCATTTTAAAAGCAAGAACTGCTACATTAAAATAAGTATTTAAGCATTTTTGTACATTTAAGTAGTATAGAATTTTGTTTTTTTCTTTTTTATGTCTGTTTTATATATACAGAAGATATAAAAAGTTTACACACCCCTGTTAAAATGCCAGGTGTTTGTGATATAAAAAATGGGACCACAATAAATCATTTCAAAACGTTTCCCACCTTTAATGTGACCCATAACCTGTACAATTCAATTGAAAAATGAACAAAACTGTTATGGGAAAAAATATAAAAAAAAAAAAAACATACAATAAGCTGGTTGCATAAGTGTGCACACCCTTAAGCTAATACTTAGTTGAAGTGCCTTTTAAATTAATTAGAACATTCACTCTCCTTGGGTAGGAGTCTATCAGCATGGCACATCTTGACATGGCAATATCTGCCCACTCTTCCTTGCAAAAGCACTCCAAACCTGTCAGATTGTGAGGGCATCTCTTGTGCACAGCACTCTTCAGTTCACCCCACAGATTTTCTATTGGATTTAGGTCTGGGATCTGGCTGGGATGCTCCAAAACTTTAATTTTTCTTCTGGTGAAGCCATTCTTTTGCTGATCTGGATGTATGCTTGGGGTCATTGTCATGCTGAAATGTGAAATTCCTCTTCATCTTCAGCTTTCTAGCTGACACCTGAAGGTTTTGGGCCAAAAGTGACTGGTATTTGGAACTGCTCATAATTCCCTCAACCTTGACTAAAGCCCCAGTTCCAGCTGAAGAAAAGCAACCCCAAAGCATGACACTGCCACAACCATGCTTCATCCTGGGGATGGTGTTCTTTTGGTGATGAGAAGTGTTGTTTTTGTGTCAAACATACCTTTTGGAATTATGACCAAAAAAGTTCAACCTTGATCTCATTAGACCATAACACATTTTCCCACATGCTTGTGCGAGACTTGATGTAGTGTTTTGCAAATTTTAGCCAGGTCTGGATGTTTCTCTGTGTAAGAAAAAGCTTCCATCTTGCAACCCTACCCCATAGCCCAGACATATGGAGAATATGGGAGATTGTTGTCACATGTAGTACACAACCAGTGCTTGCCAGAAATTCCTGCAGCTCCTTCAGTGTTGCTGTAGGTCTCCTGGCAGCCTCTCTGACCAGTTTTTGTCTTGTCTTTTCATCAATTTTGGAGGGACATCCAGTTCTTCTCAACATCACTGTTGTCCCATATTCTCCACATTTTGTTGACTGTCTTCACTGTGCTCCATGGTGTACCCAATGCTGTGGAAATGTTTTTGTACCCTTCTCCTGAGTGATACCATTCAACAATGAGATCCCTTTGATGCTTTGTAATCTCTCTGCGAATCATGGATTTGCTGTAGCAGGCAACTGAGTGTCGGAAAAATCCTACTAGGACAGCTGAACTTTATTTGGGGTTAATCAGAGTCTCTTTAATTGATGGCAGGTGTGTACCCAAGAAGACTGAATGCTGTAATTTAATCATAAGGTGTTTCAACAAAGTATTAGTTTAAGGGTGTGCACACTTATGCAACCAGCTTATTGTAAGTTTTTTATTTTTTATATTTTTCCCCTAACAGATTTGTTTGTTTTTCAATTGAATTGTACAGATCATAGGTCACATTAAAGGTGGGAAAAGTTTTGAAATGATTTATTGTGGTCTCATTTTTATATCACAAAAACCTGGCATTTTAACTGGGGTATGTAAACTTTTTATATCCACTGTATCTGTATTTATATTTTATCTGCACTGTCACTTTAAATGCTGCTACACTTGTTCTTGATAATGTTTTTTTGGTTACGTATTTACTGAGAGGTAGATTTAAACAGATTTGCTTCCTGTGTTATTTCATTTTTGATTTTATCTCTGATGATGCCTTTATTGGAGGCGAAAGCATTTAGAAATTAAACTACACTTGGTTATTCAGTTGTGCTGTTTCCAGTCTTTTAATTTCAGTTGTGGTCTGCTGGAGGAGTCTAGTGTGTTTCCTTTGCCACTGGTGTTTCACCTTACATTGGGCGATCTACAAGTGGTAAGCAGTTTGAACTTACTGGTAGATGGCTAGGCAGCCATGGAAAAGCCATAGTCAATATGAGAAGGAAAAAATGCATTCAAAAGGATGGACACAAAGGGATGAGAAAAGTAGAGATGAAGAGGCCACTTTTAATTTGACTTGATATTTTAGAAAAGGGAATATCTATATAGTGGGTGGAGGCTTTGATTTGGTCAAGTTTCAGTACTACTACTATTGAAATTGTCTAACAGTTTCTGTGTGGAGGTTTAGGAGGCAGCATTTGCCAATTAGGTATAGAATGTGACAGTTTTTAAGTGGTGTGCAATAGCATTGCCTTACTTTTGGACTGGCCAGTTTAGAGCTGTTTCTTGTTTAAACAAAGAGAATGTAGTTTCCAAATAAAGCCAGGATTCATTGGCTAGATTTACAGATGAATAATTGTTTCTCAGAAACAGGAAATACTTTGCTTAAAGGTTAATGTGAAGAATGGGGTTGTGCAACATAAAAGAGTTAACATTAAAAGGGGAAAAAAGAAGTAGCCCTAAAATAGAGCCTTGTCACATAACTAGAGATAGAGGGGCTGAAAGGAGAAAAAGAAGGACATCGGATCTTGATTATATCTCTGGTAGGGTAATTTGAAGCACCAGAGACAATTGTAGTCTAAGTTATATTTAATTAATTCCTGGTACAGAAAGGTTTGGAAGATGGAGCAAAATACCTTATTTAGATCTCATAAAAACAGAATCTGTTAGGAAGATCTGATCTCATTTATACTTGGAGGTGGTAAGAAGAGAAGTAATGTAAAGATATTTTGATCAGACCAAAATATTAAATTTTTTATTCCCACACTGATGAACCAATAGCCTTTGGGGTATTATAGATTCATATGTAATTACTAGACTAGCTGCCTTGTGAGCCACTTTAAGCCGATGTTGCCTTTTTTTGTGTTCCAATTAACCTATCCCATTTGGTTAGAGAGTGGCCTTACTCATTCCATGGTTGATAATTAAATAATTCCCAAATAAGAATAACTGGGATCATGCCACAAATAATCTGAGGGTACCTTTGCATGGGATAAAACATTTAAGAGCTGCCTCTGAGCTTTAGTAGCCCTGGGGGCAGTCATGGGACAGATTTTCTGTTTCCCATCCATACATCAAGTTGCACTTGAACATGGTCAGGGATGAACTTTGTTTTATGTGGATTTGTCCCTCCAAACTGTTCTGTTGATCTTGCAGAAGAGATTAAGATGCCTAGACAGAGTACTTCTGATGCTGTTTGACTTGCTGATGTGCAGTAAATCCAACAGTAATGGGTTGGAGTATGCCTTGTATGGCAAACACAGGTAATCTCTTTGCAGTCTGTAGGATATTGAGTATAGTGAGTCAGTCTGTCTAGAATATGTTGTTTAGGCCCTGTGTCCTTTTAGTAATGTATCTCTGTGGACATTCCAATTGTTGCATGTGTCTGGACAGATACATGGCAAAGGGGGCATCATATTCAATGCTTGGCCTAATGAGGGATGAGTAAAGGGGGACAATGACATCCCTAAATCTAGACAGACTCCCTTTGTTTATAATCTGTGCAATATAGGACTTTTTTATAACAATGGACACATGTTGGTCAAAAGTTAGGTCAGTGTCTACATAAATTTCCATATCCAGAACAGCTGGGTCAGCTCTTAGATGTGTAATGTCAATGTGGTAGTTTCCTGAGGTAGATAACGTTCCAAAGGATACAATAATTCATTTTTTGGTATTTAGTTTCAGTCCATGATTTTGGCACCCGTTATTTATTTTGGGCAAACCTTCCTGCAGGATGGCTAAGTCATTTGGGGATTCACTGACTGGCCCTAGCTCGCAGTCATCTGCAAACTTAATCAGCCAGAGCCCTTTGGTACTGGCTTTTACTTCAGAAAAATAGATGGCAAACAGGATATATATATATATATGAATTACACAGAAACAAGTAACACCCTATTAAGGGTCCTGAATGCATTGATGCCGTTTAATTAAAATGATATTACTTACAGCATGGTTTGTTCCAGTGCATTCCCTGAATACTTTGCATCATGGATTTCAACTTATTTGTTCAACAATCACAGACAAAGCCAAAATGAATGTGCGTATGTATGTGGGGGGAGGTGTGGGGGAGACAATTGTTAAGTATTATTTTAATTCACTTAAATAGTTAATAAAGCAATAGGTTTGCATTAGCATGCTTTTTATGAACTATAAGAAGTATGAGACTCTAATGTCTTGCATTACTGACTGAAGGCAATCCTCAGTAATTTATAAGAAAATCAAAAATTTTGTAAGGTGGGGGCAAAAATATGAAGCAAAGTCTAGGACATTCTGCAAAATCAGGGACAGCTGAGAAGTATGCTTTTTATGTTTTGTATCTCGGAATGATTCCCCCAGTAATGCAAAATCTTATTTCCAGTTGTAGAAGTACAGGTGGTGGATCCTAGTTGGCTAAGTGAAAGCAGCAACTTGTCGGAGTTCGGTATTTTTTTTTTCCGTTTATTCAGGAAAAAAACGAACCTACAAGAAAAATGTCTTCACAAATTATTTCATATATACTTGGTTTTATCTCAGAAATTTGTAAAGTTTTTTTCAAAATTTTCTTGTTAACTTGTTCTGGAGACTTACAGGTTATTTGTAGAGATTATTAATTCCAAGTATTTCCATGGAGATTCTTCACTGAAAAAAGACTTGCAGCAAGTAACCGCTATTATACTTCAGGAGCTGTCTCTGAAAATGGATGGATTCCAGGAGAACCTACAAAACTGAGAGAAAACAGTTGAAAAGAGAGACATTTTCAAGAAATTATTCAGTAACATCAACATATAAACTGCTTATCAGATGTAGAGGAAAGTCTAAAAGAAGAAGAAGAAACATAAACTGATTTTGTACTGAAATAGAACACCTACTAACTAAAATAGATGATCTGGAGAACAGATAACATAGATATAATTTAAGGATTTTTGGACTACCAAAAATGACTGAAGGAGAAGATCTGGTTTCCTTTTTATCTTCCTGGATTCCTAAGTTTCTAAATCTACAACAATGTCTTTCTTATGGCAGCAAAAGAGCTCACAGAGCTATAGATAAACCAATGCCTGTTATTTCACCATCTCCTCCAAGGTCCAGAGTAATAAAGTTCCTCTCATTTATAGACAAAGAACTGGTTCTAAAAACATCATGGTCAAATGCACCTTTACAATTTAGCCAGTATGACATACGATTTGACAATGACTAATTCAGCTAAAACCATTGAAATGAGGAAAACTTTGGGCCATTAATAAGATTACTTAAGCAAATTTGCATTAAAACTCAGATACTCTTCCTTTTAAGAATAAAAAGTCATCTATCCAGTGGTATCAGATGCATTAATAACTTAGAATAAGCAACCTCTTTTATAGAAAACAACAATGTGATATCACCTTTTGAAGATATGGCCTGGACATCACCCACCCTAAAGAGAATCTCAGAAAAGACATCCTGGACTTGCATAATGAAAAAGAAGCCAAAAAAAAATACTGAACTATCAACAAATCCCACATCAAAACTTTCTAAAAATTCTAAAATTAAATGACTCGAACATAGCCATTTTATCTCATTGATATATAACTACAATTACTTAAACTCATTATAGCCAAGTGCACCTCCAGGCATTTCTGCAGTTACCTCCTACAGTACCTCTAGGCATCAAAATATTGCTTATTTATATTTGCATTTATAATTCCAAAACCATGTTACATACAAGGTATCAGAATACATGATCTTGAAGCATACATGATGTCAAACATAAGTATATTGATATTTGACCTCTGTCAATGAGTATTTGTTAGAACTGTAAGGTAATAACTTCATTTTTTAAAGGCTTAAGCTGCACCCACTAGAAGTTAAAGGTACACACTCAAAAGAGCTGCACTGCAGGGAATGAGTTTTGTTGCTTCAATAGGAAAAAGGCAAATAAAAATAGCAAATACATGGATATGTGTACAACAGAAAAGTATCATTCTTAATCTCAAATACTCAGGTAATACTCCTTAAATGTTACTATAATGTTACTTAATGTTACTATTCCCCTCTAGACAAAACTCTACTAACAAATTCTCCCTTAAACCAATTTCTACCAGCTACATTTAATCATTACTGTGCAAACTAAAACCCTGTTTTAGGTCTGCTGACAACATAACCTCCTCCTTCCTTCAGATAGCAGCTGACCCTCTAGCCCTCCCAGTCTCTATATTGATAAAACATTCTATCTTCAGATCAGAAGTTCCCGCTATTGGGAAAGAATGCTGTACCCTACCCATACATAAAGGAGATAACTCCACAGAAATCTCTAATTTCAGGCCAATCGCCATCCTCTAGCCCCTCTCAAAAATACTGGAAAAATGTGTACATAAGCAAGTTATGGAATACTTGCTACAAGAAAATCTGCTCACTCCCACACAACACGGCTTTCATCCAAAACATAGTACAACTACTGCCCTCCTATCCTTTATCAACACTATCTCCCTGACCAGAGATAACAATAAACTAGTGTCATGCTTATTCCTAGATCTCTCTAAAGCATTTGATACAGTCTCTCACTCCTTTCTTATGGACAAACTCACTAACCTTAACTTCTTCACCTGTACTGTTGCCTGGTTTTCTAGTTACCTCACAGATCAACTACAATCTGTTAAATGGTTCTCTGCTCTCTCACCTCCTCTCCATATTAAAATGGGTGTTGCTGAAGGATCTATTTTTGGTCTTCTACTTTTCAATATCTTTACTAATCTACTCTATATCTTCTGTCCTCAGTCATCCCTTGTCCAATATGCTGATGATTCTACAGTCATCACAATTGCAGACACCCTCTCTGACCTATACTCAATTAAGTAGTAGGCTATTGGCCCAAGGGCCTATGTAAGCCTAGCCAGCAAGGTTCCATAGCTTACTCCACCCAAGAAAGTTATTTTCCTGTGCCACTGTCCAGCAGAGACACAGAAGTGATCCCCAGAGTATATTTCCTATTTCCCATCCACTCATCAAGATTTTTCTTGAAGAGTGCTAATGAAGAACTTTGTTTGACATAGATTGTTAGCTTGTTCCAGAGTATAGGAAGTCTCTGGGACAGGAATCTATCCCTCCAGCGTGTCCTGTTGAAACCTGGCTCTCTAACAACCAATTAATTCTGAATCCTAAAAAGACTAAACTTTTGCTTTTTCTTCCAAAAGACCTAAATCACCTTAAACCCACTTTCACTATCATTCTCTAAATAAAATTCCTGTCATAGCTGAACCCAACACAAAACTTTGCGGGGTCATGGCAGATGATCAACTGAAATTGGACTTGAATGTTAACACTTGCATGAAAACCCATTAAAAACTTAGCCTCATATACAGAAATAAAAAGTTCCTCTCTAACAAAGCTAAAATCTCCCTCTCTCAAGCCTATCTTCTACCTAGCTTATTGTACAGCTCTCAAATCCTCACTAACCTCCAAATCTCTCTCTTAAGTAAGCTTGAAACTACCTATAACAAAGTGGCCAGATTTGCTGCACATTAAAGGTATAGATCTCATCACTGTCTCTCTCTAAAACACTTAAACTGATAGAATTTCCCCACCTCTTACTCCTCTCTCAGCTTCAGCTCATTCACGCTATCTTGTACCAACCATCTTTCTGTCCCAACTTGTCCCCTCTAAACTTACTTTACAATCCATCTAGGACTCTCCATAGTTCAGACCCAGATCTACTACAAATCTAGAAACCCAAGAGCAAAATTACTCAAAACCTCTTCAGCTATTACCCTTCCATTTCTTGGAATACACTCCCATTGGAAATCAGAACACTTAAACAACTCAATGACTTCAAATCAGCTACCAAAGGCTACCTAAAAAGTTACTGGTCATGCCACTGTACTCACCCTCCATAACCTGTTTCCTTCTCTTATGTAGCTTGCCATCTCCCCTCATCAGTAATTTATCTGTTATCTGATAGCTCTCTTAGTCATCTTATTGAGTTAATTACCTGTTTACTCAACTTAAAATACTTTTACTTATATACTATCTAATCCTCACTAACTTCAGCTAGACTGACTGTACTTCTTAACTCAGTGTATTGTACTTGTATACATTTTATGTCATATGACTAATTTAATGCTCTGAAAATCATTTCTATGCTTTTACAGTACCAACTTGAAAATGTTAGTTGTTAGTATATATGATTTGACTCTATCAACTTTGAAAATGTTTATTGTTTGTATATAATTACTATGTTTCAATTACAATTGTTGTAATTTTGTGGAACTTTTCTACCAGGTCCTATACTGGCTCCTCAGCTCAGCCAGACAAACCAGGTCAACAAATGTAAAATAAATAATAAAATATAAATAAATGCTTTTACTTATCACTATCAGCAGTTTCTACTAATTGCTTCATTAAATTATACTAAATATGTAAAAATATTACAGGAAAAACCACTAACACCGGATATGAATACAACAGTAGTTTCTGTCAGTTGAGTTTCATAGTTTTACTTAACTTGCAGTTTAACATGTTCTGTTTTTTTTTCAAACATCTTTATTAAATGTACACATATGACAAACATGTTCTGTTTTGACCATAACTCTTGGTCAAAATGCCAGGTATTGTGATTACTTAGGCTTACACTGTTTTCTTTCACATGTACTGTGGGGTCAAGGGAGGAGAAGGGGAATGGAAAGGAAAGGATAAGTGACACAGAAAAGATTAAATATAATGTAGAAATGTTTGGTAGATGAATTGCCATATTGTACTGGGTGCCATACTTAGAGAACCATTTGGAACAGCATGCCTCTTCAAGCTTTTCCCTTCCCGCACATGGCACAAGCCCTAGTGGTTGTATTTACATGTTAGCCTTTCAGTTAGATAAGCTGGCACAGCACTTAGGGTTAACCAGGGTCTTTGCTCTTAGATTGCTCATTTTTAAATATACTTTTGATTTCCTTTGCTGAATTTGAACTAGTTATTTGACAAAGATTAATCATATTCTTACAGGTGGTTTTGATTTGCTTGGTCACTGGTCCGCCCAGGCAGTGGATGAAATCAGTTATCAGCACAAAAACTTCCAGGGTTCATACACTAAATGTAGGAGCTCAGTGTAAAAGCAAATCCAAAGAAAAAATCAAGAATAGAATTCAGATAAAATCCAGGTAATTTATTAGGTTAGCGCTTTCATGGACATCACATCCACTTTATCAGACCTTACAATAAATTCTAACTTCATAGTATGTTCTTATATAAGGCATTCTGAACATTCCTAATTGAATAAATGTTCCACCCATTCTTCTTAAAGGTGTCATAACAAATAAATATATATAAAGACACTTAGTCTCTATATATAACTATGAAATACATCTAAGAAATAAATGCATTCAATTATATGGAAATTATACAAAGTCAATTACTATGACACATATAATAAAGTCAATTTACTGCTAAAAAATTTGTTATCACATAAAACTAATCACATAAAATCAATCAAAATTTATCATAAAAATTGAACGCCACATATATATATATATATATATATATATATTATATATATATATATATATATATATATATATATATATATGTATTTCAGTTAATGACATGATACATCCAGATATTCATTACTTTATCTATCACTATTGCTGTAATAAGATATATTATAAAAATAATAAATAATAAAGAATGGACAATGAATGCTGACTACCATATACATCAATTAAATTGTGACATGTTGTCTATATGTAACTACTTTACTTATGTATACCCCTATTTTTTAGAATGGGTTTAAGAGGTACTCTGGATGTGATGTCCAAGAAAACACTAACCTAATAAATTACCTGGATTTTTATCTGAATTCTATTCTGGATTTTTTCTTTGGACTTGCTCTTACGCTGAGATCCTACATTTAGTGTATGAACCCTAGAAGTTTTTGTGCTGATAACTTTTTCTTTTTCTTTCTGGAGTCATTTAATCCAAGCTGCATTTATTTATTTTGCGAGTGGATGAAATCAGTTGATTTGCATCTTACTGTAGCAGTAACATGGTTGAGTGACAGAGCTATCTGCTGTCACACTGATTAATTTTGGTATCTGGCTTTTGCTCAATGTATAGGCACTTCAATCTGTAAGTATGACCCAGCTAATGTTTTTTGAATTCAGGGATTAATACCTGCCTGTACTCATGTGTTATCACCAGCCAAATAGAACCTATACTGATTGGAAGTAAGTAATAGTTATTTGCTTTTTGACTTGCTTTGGGTAGGAGTTGTTAGATATTATGTGGACCACCTTAGGATGAGAGAATTACAGAACATTCCCTTTGATTTCATTTGGAGTAAAGGTTTAAGTGTGGTAGTGGATGGGGAGTTGTATAAGTTGGATGACTTGCCTAATGCACGTTAGTTCAGTCTTGAAATTTCACTAAGGTAGATTCTGTGCTCGACAGACAGCCTGGGTAGAATAATGAAGGTGAAGAAATCTGCAGATTGAGATTGCATCACCTACTGTAAAGCAATGTAGTTTCAACAAGGTGACTGTGTAATAGGCTTGTAATAGAAATGAGTAATAGAGTTCGTTCCTTCCAGAAGTTATGCTGTGTCAAGTAGTTGTTTAGCTTTACATGGCTTGTCTTAACAAATATGAAACTTGCTTGTGTATTTTTTTCTTTCTTTCTCTCTCTGTTATATGGGTTGTTAATGCAGGCTTCATGAAAGGACAAGATTAGAGCTCACTTTGGCCAGTTTGGCAGTTTGAGGAAGTGTGACTTTCTTACTGAAGCTGTGGATTGTTGTTAGATTTCAATTAAAGAATGATTTGTCTACACTGAAACCTGCTACATCCCTCTTCACTGATGTATTAAGATAAGCAACGGTTATGAGTGATCATATACTTTAATGAGTAGATATTAATTACTTCTATTATCCCCTGTAAGAGGTCCTAACCACACTGAAAAATATATATACAGTGAATAGGTACTAAATAATTTATTTGCCTTCTGGAACAGACTAGAACAATCTGAACTGCTGTTCATAAATGCTTATAGTACAGACACAGAAGGTTAACACTCACTTTTTGTTAGTTTCTAATAGGCATAAGCATATATTTAAGTGGCATTTAAAACTCATATTGAAACAAGGTTTCAGTCAGAAGGAAACCATATTATACTGGAAGGGGATGAAGGAATGAAAGGATAAAGTGAAAGGAAGGGATGGAACAAGATACTATCTTTATATCTCCCCCTAGAAAGTTTTATTTCTGTTGTTGCTTTAGGGTGAAGACTAGTACTCTGGCCTTTCCTAATTTAAAATGAGACAATCACATTACTCTAATTTCTATTTATGTAATAGTGATGACTCTAAGAGCAATAATATATCCTTCAGATATGGTGCAGAAGACTATTGCACAAGTTAAAAGTTTATTAAATCAAAGGGTTATACAGCCTCTTAAACTCAACCCATGGATATTGTTATCTGTAATGGAATAACAAAAGATTAAGAGAAAAGTAATATGAATCCTGAAAGTGGTTTTGATAGATAATGATGTTGCATCATGTTGCTTAGATACCTAATCTTTCTGAATTATATAGAATATCTTCATTTACAACTACATATTTAAATCTGGCACTGGTGTGGTTTGTATTAGATAGCCATATTAATTAATAAAGCATATAACATACTCCTATTGGAAAACATAAATTATTAACTGATATATTTTCTTTCATTATATAACATTACTGGAGTAACAGTGTGACAAGCATAATTGTGGTTACATGACATAGTTCTGATCAAAAAATCCTAGATAGTTATATCTCTTGCATTATTACAAACTGAGTCTTCTGGAATTGTTATATTTTTATTTTTTAAGTTCAATACTTATATGTTCATTGGACTATTTACTAATCCTGTTAATAGTAAAACATCTAGCAATATGGTTTAATATCAGTTCTTATATTAACTAACTTATTTTAATTTTCTATTTTCTTTTTAATGAAATGATACGTATTGTATAAATAACTGAGTATTACTCAAAAGTAAAAATATCTGAGAAGGGATAAATGGTTAAGATCTTTGCCTCCCATGCACAAGGTAAAAGGTTTGATCCCGACCACTGGCCATTGCCTGTTTGGAGTTTCCTTGTTCTCTCTGTGTCTCTGTTGGGTTCCTCCCACCTCCAAAAAATATGCTGAGTGTTTCCATCTCAAAGTCACCAAAAAAGACTGGAGATGGGGCAGCAGCACCGACTGTATACATTGCCCTCCGGGGAAGTGTTGTATAAACTAACTGCTTTAGGCATCTACTGTTGTGCACAGTATCCTCATGACAGGAGAACATGGATCACATGGTGTATGCCATGACAGGGCTAGCCACTCAGTGGTGTAAAATATGGCTCTAGACCATTTGGTACTGTTGACTAATGTCTTCAAAAAAGGGCATTGGCATTTGTCAGTGATAACTGGGTTGATGACCTGGTCTACTCTGAGCTATAGTAGGGACCCATATATGTGGTCTTATTAGTCAATGTGTGCCCACCATAAAGACCCGGCACCCCTGGGTCAATAAGCTACTGGCTGGCTGGTGTCCACTTGCCCAGCTTGGGTTACCTGGGATAGCTGTGTTGAGTGAAAGCTTGTCATAAAACCAACCTGCTAAACATGAATTGAGAATTGCTACACTCAGTGTAGGTTCACTGATAAGATGCAGCTTGGAAGTTGATGACATGATGGTAAGGAGGAGGCTGGACTTCCTATATATCCTGGAGACAAGATAGAAGGGCAGTGCAGCAATGCCAGTTGGCTTTGGATTCAGAGTCTACTACTCAGAAGGACAGACTAGAAATGGTGTGTGAATTGTGGTGCTGGGGAGCTTCAGAAGGCTGTGTGGGATGCCATCAGAATTAGTGACAGACTCATGGCAAACAGTCTCCAGCCTAATGATAAGGCAGTATTCATAATCTCAACCAGTGCCCCAAAGCAAAGTTCTGAAAGTGAGGAAAAGAGTGCATTCAGACAGAAGTTGCAAGAACTACAAGATAAAGCAGGACAATATGAATTGGTGTTAATAATGGGTGACTTGATTGCATATATTAGGACTTTCAGAACAGGATATGAGGGCTGCCTGGGTCCTCTTGGGTGGGGCAACAGGAATAAAGAATTAGAGGCCATTCTAGACTTCTGTCTGACAAATGGCTTGACTGTAGCCAACACATGGCTTAGAAAGAGAGACAGTCAAAAGATCACATACATGGCTGTCCAACATACAACTCAGGTAGACTTCATCCTAGTACAGAAAAGACACTGGGGTAGAACCAGCCATTGCAAAGTCATCCCCAGTGAAATAGTTGGCCCATAGCATAAACAACTGGTTGCCACAGTCAGCTGCAAGCAGTGGTCAGCGAAGGATCTAAGGTCAACAGAGACCAGGTTGAAGACCTGGACATTGACTGGAGAAAAAGCACAACAATTCAAGGAATTGCTCAGGGCTCTAGCACCTCAAGAAGAGAAAATAGCTGGAGTTGAAGAAGAATGGCAGCACCTCAAAACAGCATGTGTGAGGCCTACAGAACAGGTATGCATCTGAAACAGATGTGAAAATAAGGTACATAAGAAAAGCTGCTGGTGAGATTCAGAATTCCAGGAAGTCATCAAAAGAAAGAAAAAAGTGCAGCAAAAAGTGTGAGATAGAAAAGACGAACCAGGCTAGGAAGGAATACTGGTTGTTTAGCAAAGAGGCTAAAACAACAGTTGCAATAGTAAAGAACAAGACATCAGAGGTGCTCTACCAGCTTCTAGAAATTAAGTCAGTAGATGACACAAAGAAACTATATCAGGTTGCAAGGCAAAGACAGAAAGATAAAGAAGCTGGTCCGACATCCTTCATAAGGGATGCCCGCAACAACCTGCTCACCAGTCCTCAGGACATCAAAGGCAGATGGAAGGAGTACTTCCAGCAGCTTCTGAATGAAGAATACCCAACAGAAATTGTACTGCCCTTAAACTGAGAGAAAAGGAGTGGCCCACCATACAAGACGTAAAAACAGCACTAAGAAAAATGAAGTCACAGGAAGCAGCAGGTTCAGATGAGGTCACAGCAGATACAATAAAGATGCGGGGTGAGATAGGGGAGAAATGGCTACTAACGGTACTGATAGTAGTGTGGAGAGAAAGGCATATTCCAAATGACTGGAGAAAAGTCATACTAGTACCAGTGTTCAAAATCAAAGGGGAGATTCACAAATGTGGACAGCACAAAGGTATTAAACTCCTGTTATGTTGCATGATAGTTCTAGAGATGATGATAGATAAACAAATATGCAGAATAGTAGAAAGTAAGATGAGAGCTGAGCAGTTCGGATTCAGATCAGGATACAGCACAACTGACCTGATGTTTGTGGTAACAGGTAGTTGAAAAGAAGCTAGAGATGAGAAAAACATCCAACTGGACATTCCTAGACTTGGAGAAAGCATACTACAAGGTCCCAAGAAAGCTGATTTGGGTAGTTCTGCAGTGGTTCATAGTCCCAGAAACATTAGCAGAATTAGCACAGACTATGTACAATGACCCAAAGGCTCAAGTATGAACATTGTTTAGTCTCACAGAGGGGTTCCCAGTAGGAGTGGATGTGTAGAAGGGTTCAGCTGTAAGCCCACTGCTGTTCATACTGGTGCTGGAGTAGAAAAAATAACAGTGCAGAATCCTTAAGACAGTGAATCATTCCTACAATGTGGTTAGACCAGGCTCAGGAGGAGGATGCCACCCCCCCCCCCCATTGTACAAGGAAGTACCAGTCCACAAAAACTGATAGGCCAAAAAAGAGCCATAAAGATGATAGAGTGGACGGTTGAGGATAAGAATGAAATTATGTATTCTTACTATTATGCAAGAAGCCCAGAATTTCCAGACAGAAGATATTTAAAAAGATTAAGAGAAAAATTAGAGGAAAGAAAAATATTTGCACAAGAAAAACTGTCAAAAGCTTCAAATACAAATTTGCATTCATTAATGCAAGAGATTCATGAAAAACATATAGACCAAGTAATCTTAGGCCATTTAGAAAAATAAGTGACTGAAGAGATGCAGAAATAAAAAGAACAAAGCCTAGAGATTTTTGAAAAGGATAAAAATGAAACATGGACATAAGAAAGAAAGAGAGCTCTCATGTGGTGTATTATTTATTCAAAGGAGAATATAAATCAATATAAAAAAGATGCAGCTGCAAAGACATTTGAAGAGAAATACAAGTAATGACATGCAAATATGGAACATTTCATAATAGAAAAAAATAAGATGACAACATGGGAATGGAGAACAGAAGATTAGTAAAGTAGAGGGTAAGTAATAGAAGCTGAAGTTATGGAATACCTGCAAAGTGAAGGATTTAGTGTAGAAAGGCTAACACAGCTTAAGTCACAGCATGATGAAACAATGAGTCCCCAAAGTAAGGAAAAACAGGTGGAGCGGGAGACATCTGAAGAAGAAATATGGACATGGGAAAGAAAAAGAGATTTCATATAGTGTAATGTTTATGCAAAGCAGAAAACAAAACTAATCAATACAAAAAAGCAGCACCAAAGATAAGATACGATATTTGAAGAGAAATACAGGCAAAGGCATCCAGATATAGAAATGTTTTCAATTAAAAAAAAAAAAATTAAGAAAACAAAGGGGTAGAAAAGAGCTAAGATTAACTTCTACTGCTAAAGTACTTAAAAACGGAATAGAATCTCTTAATTTAATAAATACATTTAGCTTAGGAGACAATAAATTTTTAGATTATACTCATTAATCATTTAATTATGTCACTCAAACTAGAATTCATAGCATACTAACTTCACATGAGAATGTTTAAAAAATAATAGGACTTATCATTACTCCTTGTCCTGTTTTAAATCATAAAACTTTTATTCTAAAATATGAAATTGATTTTACATAAAATACCATTTATGACTAGAATTCCCACTTAAATAACTAAGGTAAAAGAATTCAAGTCCTGGCTACTCTCTGAAACTGATTTTTTTTTATAAAAACGAATAACACAGATGAAGCCAGGAAAATCATGGTTTAGCATACTCAAAAAGCATACATCTTTGGTAAATCATTTATCAATTATAATCAAAAATTAAAATAATGGGTGCTAGGGCTGGTAAACACCCAGCTAAAACTCCAAAGAGCTAAAGAGCTATGTATAAAAGTAATGATAAATCCAAATTTGTAGTAATAGAAGATTTAAATAAAAAATACTTTGATATTTTGTTACACAAGACAGATTTATCATTGGGAAAATTAAAAATTGCTTTGCTTGCTGTGTCACCAAAACATAATCATAATCAATTCAAAAGAGTTAAAATACAATCCAAATCCAGAAATATTCTGCAAATAAAAAATTAGCAAAAACAAAAAATTGTATACAGATATTGGTGATACCTTAGATACATTCAGATATTATTTATCTTTAAATCAAGAAGTACATGTCAAAGGGACAGTTGCTGGCTTCCTCTCCAATTCAGCTGGTGAATCTGGGAATCTTGAAGCAATGTTACAACTGCCTCATGTACACAGACAACCCTCTCCTCCTCCCAACAAATACAAATATATGTTAGAGATGCAACCATATAGCCAAACTGGAGGCTGAGCTCTCTCGACTCAGTACTGGCATAACCAGTCAGGAGGAGAAGGTAACCACACCCACCACAAATCCAGTCTCACATAGACCTACCACAACTGCAAACCAAACACATAAACACACAAAAACATACTCGGAGGCTCTAAATAAAAATCTACCAAAGCAGCAGAGACCTCCAAAGCAGACATACAAGCAAGCACTACCTCAAAACAAAACACATGCAACACATATTTCACAAAGTCAGTGTGCCAAACAGTCACAGCCCTTAAGGCTAAACAACATACCTCACACACTTGTAATAGGTGACTCTATAGTCAGACACACTGACGTCCCGCTCACCAGGCTGAACAAGGAAAAGGTCACATTAAGCTGCCTGTCAGGCGCTAGAATCCGCCACATAACACAAGCACTCAGGTCACTCCAAAGCAGATACAAATATGACTCAGTCATTGTCCATGCTGGTGTGAATGACTTGAGACGTACCTCCCTGGACTACATGAAAAGAGACATAGAGGAGCTCTCTGATTATGTAGCCCAGGCCGGTATGACTGTGATCTTGAGCAGCATCTTACCCTCACCAAGAATGATGCCACAGTACAAAGACAAAATGATCAATTTTAACAATTGGCTTAAGTATTGGTGTCATTCTAAGGGGATCCAATGTCTGTCTGCTTGGGATGACATACTCGACAAGCCACGCTGCTTCGCAAGGGACGGCTTACACCTGTCACCCCTGGGCTTTCAGATATTGACAAAGGCTCTTGCCACCCCCATAGTGCCTTTTTTAGGCAAGGCTCAAAAGACAAACCCACCTCCCTAAAAAACACAAGTAAAAAGAAACTAAGGGTAATTCTGCTCAACGCCAGAAGTCTAAACCTCAAGATGCACGCTCTTGAAGCCCTCCTCAGTATGGAGAACATCGATGTCTGTGCAGTGACAGAAACCTGTTTCAAGGCTCCAGAGAGCACCCCAGCACTACCAGGTTATACCTCATATCATGCTTTTTGGCCCCAGAACTTGGACCAAACCACAAAAGGAGGGGGAGTATCCATATTCATCAAGGATACCCACACCTCCAGGTTAGTGGCAATGCATGAAGCATCGGAGACCATCCATGTGCAATTAACAATGGGCAAAACTGCCCTCCAGTTTGTAGCATGCTACAGACCACCCTCTCAAACTCAGGAACCGCACTCGGCCTTCCTAAAGACACTGGAGAATATGAAGGTCTCTCCAAACACCATCATATTGGGGGACTTCAACTACCCAAACATAGACTGGGAGCATTACTCAAGCCCCAATACCCTAGCCCAAAGATTCTTAGAATTCATAAACTCAAATGCTATGGAACAACTAGTCACCTCTCCCACAAGAGGGGAAAGCATATTAGATCTGATCATCACAAACATGGGGACACAATGCTCCATACCTGAAGTATACCCCTCTTTGGTAAGATCGGACCATAAATTAATCTCCCTGGAAATCCACATTCCACCCCACCCCCAGCACAGAAGACCACAGTGAAGAACTTCTCAAAAACTGACTTCACACTTCTTAAGACCGAAGTGGAATTCTTCAAGGCCCCCCGGCCAGTGGAAACCACAGCCCACTCTGTTGAATCCTTTATAAATGCATTCTATGGACACCTACAGGAATGCATGGATCATTCAATCCCAAATAAAACCAAGACCCATTCCCCCAAAGGCAGGCGTCCTGTCTGGTGGACCCCAGCCATTAATAAGCTATACAACAGAAGGAGGAAGCTACTACATGATAGAGCAAAATCCCTAAAAGGGAAGGCATCTCTGATCAGTACTAGCAAAAAACTACGATCACTCATAAAATCATCCAAGGCCAACTTTGAGAGAAAAATTGCACAAGACACTAAAGATAATCACAAGGCTTTCTTTAGTTATGTTAGAAACCTGAGTGGAAACTCCCACATATGCTCAGAGTTAGTCCAAAATGACAAAAAATATACTGTACCCACAGACATTGCCAACATACTAGCAAACAGGTTCAGTGCAAAATTTTCTCCCCCCTCCCCCCCAAAGGGACAAATATCTATCCCAGCAGAGTGTTGCCTCCCTTACATCTCAGATGCCCAGGTGAGAGCCGCCCTCTCCAAAGCTAAAAACACAGCATCAATGGGACCAGACGGTGTCCCGGATTGCGTGCTATATGAACTCCAAGAAGAGCTAAACCCACACATAAGGCAGCTGTTTAATCTCAGCCTTACTACAGGATATGTACCCAAAGAATGGCGTACAGCAACAGTGGTCCCACTCCACAAAGGAGGTGCTTCTATGGACCCTGGAAACTACCACCCCATAAGCTTGAAGAGCCTGGTCTGCAAAGCTATGGAGAGGATCATTATGGAACTCATAAACAATGACATTGGGGACCTACAGACACTGGATCCTACCCAATTCGGCTTTGGTTAAGGGCAGATCCTGCCACTTGAACCTGGTCTTCTTTGAAACAGTCAACAAGGCCATTGATGAGGGTAAGGTAGTTCACACAGCCTACCTTGACCTTGCAAAAGCCTTCGACACAATACCCTACTCGGGCATCATAGACAAGCTCTCCACTTAAATATAAACCCCTATGTCATAAGATGGGTTGCAAACTGGCTCAAGGACAGAACCCACAAGATCAGAACTGCTGGAGCCATGTCAGACTCTAAACCAGTCACAAGTGGCTTCCCACAGGGCTTGGTCCTGGGACCTCTCTTGTTCGGTATTTATTTTTCTGAGGTACAGGCTAACATGGGAGATTTGTGGCTGACCAAGTTCACAGATGACTGCAAACTGGGCACCATAATTGATTCTCCAGTGGACACAAGCATCCTTCAAAGGGGTTTCATAGAAATGGAAAACTGGTGCCAGAGCCATGGCCTTAAACTAATTGCCAAAAAGTGTATAGTCATACCCTTCGGGAAAAACAAAGTTCCCACAAATTACCACATAGGTGGTAATCCATTAAGTACGGAAGAAGTAATTAGGGACCTAGGGACCCAAGTTGACAGTAACCTCTCGTATGACACTCACATTGCCAAAGTGGTTAGAAAGACCTTCTATATTGCCCACCTTATCATGAAGGGATTCACATCTATATCGGGAGAGGTCATTGTGCCCCTTTACTCTTCCCTCATCAGGCCCATAATTGAGTACAATGCCCCATTTGGGATGTACCTTACCCGACACCTGCAACAATTGGAAAGACCCCAAAAGTACCTCACCAAGAGGACCAAGGGACTCAAACATATGCCATATGCTGCCCGGCTAAAGAAACTCCAGCTCTACTCAGTAGCATACTGCCTACTCAGAGGCGATCTATGCCTGACGTACAAGGCCATGTCCAACCCGGAATTAATGGACATGCTCCACCTCCGGAAAATCCAAATCCACCAGAGCTAAGCGAGCGAGAGATTTGAACCTCAGCACAGAAATAAATAGGACATGCTGGAGGGACAGATTCATAACCCAGAGGCTCCCTTCACTCTGGAATAAAATCCCAGTCCATGTTAGGCAGAGCCCCTCACTGACTCTCTTCAAGAGAAATCTTGACGAGTGGATGGGAGATCGTAGGTTTACCCCGGGGGTCACTTCTGTGTCACTGCTAGACAGAGGTACAGTAAACTAAACCTTAAAATGGGCACAGTATACTCATTCCAAGGGGTGGCGAAAGCCAAACACACTCTGGCTAGGCTTATAAATGCCCTAGGGCAGATAGCCTAGTATGAACCTATGAACCTATGAACAACATAGTCCTGGGAATTCAATAAAGCTTACAAAGAGTATAGGTGTTAGTGCAATGAGCAGCAGCGCTAATTGTGTATTTATGCTGCTCATCTCACTTGCATGAATACAAGCAAGGTTTTGTGGCCAGCGACACTGCTGCTGCAAGGAAAGACTGTGCAGAGCAGCATGACCACAGAAACAAGAAGCATTCAACTTTGACTGCTAGCAAACCTGCTCATTGAGATTGCGTGGACAGACGCAATGGCTGCCAGGGGTGAAAATACTGCAATAACACCAGTAATAACACAGTAAAGAAAAGTGGACTGAGTACAATGTGCACTACAACAACTATTTGCAGAATTAAATAATGGAGTGGGGTAAATGGCAAGAGCAAATACATCAGGGAAAGCATGCTGATAAAAATGGGCACAGACATGAATGATAGGAGTGAATAAAGAGGAAGAGAAGAGGGCATGCTAAATATGGGAATGTCCGAAAGATAAGAAATGTCCATGTATGTACACTTCCAAGGCAAGTCAATAACATAACATTAAACACATGTGTAGATAGTACGTTCTGCTGCTTACACCTCTTGTGCGAGTATATTATATCAGACATGGTAGTATATATGTGACATTTGCACAAGGTTACATGTCAATGGAGGTGAATGGCTGTGTTATAAACATCACTGACATGTTTGCTGGAGAGGACATTTAGCAAGGACAGTAGATGGTCTCTCCCTTTTTAATTTCTCCAAATCCTTTGGGTTTCTAATACCATGATGAGAATGGACCCCATTCCTAAGTCAAAGTATGATTAAAGTTCATGAAATTAGAATTGTTTCACTCTTTGATGTCAGCCAAAAGTGCTCTTCGCAGCACCCGCAGTGTACCCAGTAATGACTCCTTCTGCAATTCATACAGAGTTACATGTATTGGTAACATATCTAAATATAATTGTAGACTCTTTTTATAAGACCCGTTGCTCCTACTACTATTGGAATTATCTGGGCATCTTTCTTCCACATTGCTCTCATTTCTGCTTGCAAATCCTGATGTTTTATGACTTTGTGTCTCTCTGTATGCAGGACACTGTAGTCACTGGGTGTGGCAATTTCAATGATCAGTGCTACTTTTGTCTTCTTTTCTTGGACCACTATATGTGGTTTTCTAGCATCTATCTTTTGAACTGTTGGTAATGGTTGATCCCATATGATGTATATGCAGTAAGGGTTATGTGTATACTCTGAAGATCTGCAAAATGAACTGCTTGAATCAGACATGACATGTCATATCATGACAACTCTCAACCAGTCAAGCACACATAGCAACAGACTTTTGGACAAATGTAGACAGAAAGAACCACAGTCATGGACACTTTTAAAATATTATGACCATTAATTTGCAGCATTGAGGGGATATGTAAAAATAGCTTATTATACATGTTCTGCAGGAAAAGAAGTGTAAAAAAGTAATGATTGTCAGTATTCTATAAGGAGAATCCACCACCCTTCCCCAAAAATGACACTTTTTGGAGGGGTTAAGAGGGATAGTGTTAAAAGTGGAGTTGAAATCTGGGGCAATCCTGGCCAGTTAAGAGGTTTGCATAACATGCCACAATCCTCACCTGCAAGAATCAAACCCATGCCATACATGTTGTCATTGAGCTGTATATTTACTGGGTGCAACAAAGAAATACTTAACACATGAGCATTTAGCAGAACACCTTGAAGGGAAGTCTGCACTGTCAAATCCTAATGGGTCTACATCCCAAAGAATAGTTCTTTATGGCTTACCAGATGTGTGTGAGCTCATTGTACCAGATGTGATACACTTGACTAAAACATCCCTGATGACATAGGTATTGGCCATATGGATAACAGCAAATACAAACATCAAACTATTATGAGTGCATTCCCTATACACACCTTGGTATTGCATGCATCTGCCACATGTAATAGCAATGGATATTGTCTGAAGCATCTGCAACTGATGTATGAATTAAGAAGCATCCATTATAATGAATGGTATAGCAGTATGGGAGACTGATGGCAATGTATCAACTATACCCATGTATACAGAAAGTATAGCAGTGCAAAGTCAAGTGTTAATGATCAAGGAAGGTGTCTATTGTACGCATACCAAACAATACATGGAGCATCCTCAATAAGTACATATCATACCTCGGATCTAGGACAGTTGATCAAAAGACCAACTGTCTGAATCCAACTCTACCGAACACTGTTTACTGAAACTGCTTTCACCGAAAAAGCAGTTTTGGTAAACGGAAGGTAAAACACACACACACACACACACATACACAAAAACAAAAACACACACACACACACACACACACACACACACACACACACACACACCATGTTTACGCAGGGGGGCTTTGCCCCCCTGCACCCCCCACATCCCCCTACTTTTATATTCTTATTCTAAGATCGCACTACAGTAGGGATAAGGGAATATTCTCTTATCCCCACTGTAGTCCGATCTCGCCCACTACCACTTCCCCCCGATTTCCTGTACTTTTACGAAAGTTTCGCGAAAGCACTTTTTTCATTAAAAAGTGCTTTCGCGAAACTGTGACAGCCCATTTCACTTTCGGTAGACTGTTCTAGACCCCATACCTCAACACATGTGCCACATGATCATTGTCCCCCTGACATTGCCAGTTAAAACCTTATACTGCCATGAAATTCTGACATACATCCATATGTGTTCAAGAAAACTATGAAGTGGCAATACTGATGTGATGTAGTTGTATTTCTGTGAAGTAGTACAGTCACACTATAACTGTACCTATGCTACAAGTGGACTTCCGGCTGTACATCACCTCCAAATAAAACCTTAGGTATGAATCACATGCAACATAGTGGAACTGTTAACACAGTCATACATCTCTGACTATTTCACATCTTTACATAAGTTGTACATCATATGCCTACATGATTATCAGTGGAAATGTGTGAGTGAGGGCCCTGACACCATATATGGACACATTACAAATGAGGTGTATATGGATCATGCAGAACAGTTAATGACAGAAATGCTCAGAGTCACACAATGCTGCTGGAGAACACCTGTATAATCCTTGTGAATAGCAACATAATAGTGCATACAAAGAATTCCCCAAAGTTGCAAGTGAATCTAAACATGTTATGTGTAGATAACAGCATTACAACATATGATCACAGGCGTTGTGCCCATGTAATCAGTGTGATGTAATATTGCTGTATGTCAACATTTCCAGATGCTTGGTATACACATGCACAACTGTGCCATACTGCAGCTGTCACTATGATTTGAATGAGAAGTGTGTAGAATGTTAATATACTCCACTGCATGAACACATGCCTTAGTAAGGCAAAAATATACATGGCATCATCCCATGTCAGCAGTCCTCAACAGGCATATTACTACAGCTGTTATGGAAGGAACTAGTAACCAAATGGCAGCAGTGGCCATCTGTACAGTAACTGAAATCACAGACTGGAATACACTGTTGTAGGACTGCAGTACAGCCACACCTCAACATAGCACATGTGGATGACAACAGCATTGACATGTGCAATGTTCAGAGAGTCATAGGACATAACTAGGCTAATTGCCAAGAGTACATAAAATCCTATCCATTATTATACCATTAAACCCAAGTTGGTGTATCTATGTAATGAAGATAGTAGGGGAATGTGTGTTTGCTTTTTTTACAGATTGCCTCTGCCCATATGTGACATGTGCACCACCCGGTGGCAATGGTCTGGAGATGGCTTGCAGAGGTTAATGAAGAGTCTTTGCTTCATGATGTGTGTGTGTGTGTGTGTGTGTGTGTGTGTGTGTGTGTGTGTGTGTGTGTGTGTGTGTGTGTGTATATCTTTGAGATGATGACATCCTCAGTGTTCCGCAGAAAGTATGTTATGTGGACAGAGGGAAACAGAGGATGATGGATTTGTGGGGCTTTGTAAAAGGTTTTCCTGAGTGGGAGCCAAATGAAAAGAGATTCAAAACATCATAGGTCAGATTCCAACACCACAGCTGTGTAGGTATACAAGCTGTATTCCATACAACATAAGACTATCACCACCACAGATGTCTGACTTTAACAGTGTCAAAGTGCGCTTTATAGAGGATGACATCAGTGTATGCTGGACTTGCATGACTTAGTAATAGAGTTTAGAGTTATGATACATACCTCACAATACATTCTGTTTTACAGCTATACTTGGTTATGGGAGGGGTGTAGATGATTGTCAGTAAACTATTCTGTCCAACAGAGATATGCAACTGCATTTTTATTACATAATCATCATAGGTTCATAGGTGGTTACTAGGCTAACAACCACAAGGACCTTTTTAAGCCTAGCCATGCATCCCAAATCTCCAACAAGTTCTGATACCTTGATAAGTGTAAGCAGGGGTTTGGGAGATGAAACAATTACAAGCAGGAGTCTGGGAAATGAACAATTCTCATGCTAAACCAGTTCACACATTATACATATGATGCCTACAAAAGTATGTATATGGAAGTAGTAATTATAGCTTTCTGTCAATCAATGTGTTATACATAGATATTGGTATGTAATATTACCATTATAATCAAAGTTTTATTAAAAACTAAAGTGAAACACCCTTACTAAAAAAGTGGAGCAGGCTGAATTGGAACCCAGGCTCACCTGTGTTCTGACCATAAACTCACTGCACTTATACCTCGTTTCACACTGACTGCCACACATTGCCTCTGAGCTGGTTTGCACTAAGGAAGGCAAACCAAATTAGAATTTTCACTTTTTTCCTTAAGTAGTAAACCCTGATTGCACATAAGTAGGCAATGCACAAATGTAAAAGACAATAGCAGCATACATTACTTGTGTAAATGCTCCTTATGACCCTTCCTCAGTAGAAATAACTACTGTGGGACTCCAACCCCACTTTATCTATCTTCTGTCTTATTTAGCTAAACATACTTACACCTTGTGCTACATAGGCAGTCAGGTAACAGGTGGAATTTCTGCAGTCATTACTGTCCATGGTGTTGACCACTGTGCAATGCTGCTAAGCATGTTTGTGCTTTGTAGGGTAACTGAAATTAAATTTCCACTTTTTAAAGCAGCTAATCATGTTTGCTCTCTGTCATGTGCTGCACACATAGTAAAGGGAATTAAAGATTAAATAAAAGGGAAACAAAGGTTAAACAATTAGACAGCTCTGGATTTCAACCATCAGACTATTGCACTTACACAACACAGTTGTAGTGGGTTATCTCTCTTTGTCAAAGACACAGCTTTGCAATGCCAGTCAAATAGCGTGCATATAAGCAATTCACATTTCATATCCAATATTAACAATTAATACAGTTGGACATTCTCAGTTGGTTGTACATGCATGGATAACATATTTAGTGCAATGAGTGATAGGTTCATAGGTAAGTACTAGGCTGTCTGCCCAAGGTCATTTATAAGCCTAGCCAGAATGTATTGGCTTTTGCCATGCCCTTAGATTAGTTCCTTGTGCCTATGTCCAGTAGAGCCATTAGTTCCCTGTGCCACTGTCCAGCAGAGCAACTGCAGTGATCCCCGGGGTAAATTTTCTGTTTCCCATCCACCCGTCAAGGTTTCTCCTGAAGAGTGTTAGTGAGGGGCTCTGCCTGATGTATATTGGAAACCTGTTCCAAAGCATGGGGAGTTTCTGGGATATATTCCTCCAGCATGTCCTATTTATCGTTGTGGTGAGGTTTATATCTCTAAAGCGTGTGGCTCTGCGGGATTTGTTTTTTTTTAGATGGAGCATGTCCATCAATTCTGGGTTGGACATGGTCTTGAATGTCAGGCAGAGGTCACCTCTGAGTAAGCGGTATGCAGCCGAGTACAGCTGGAGTTTCTTGAGTCAGGCTGCATAGGGCATCTGTTTGAGGCCAGTAATCCTCTTGGTGAGGTACTTTTGTCGTCTTTCCAGCTATTGCAGGTGTCTTGTAAGGTACATCCCAAATATGATGTGTCTAATGAGTGATGAGTATAGAGGCACAATAACCTCTTTTGTTCTAGATGTGAACCCTTTTGTGATTAGGTGGGCCACATAGAAGGATTTTTCTAACCACCTAGGCAATATGATTATCAAAGGAGAGATTACTATCTACTTGGGTCCCCAGATCCCTTATTACATTCTCTGTATTTAGGGGACTACCACCTATGTGATCACACAATTATTTATGAATGTGTTTTCAAAAATGCAACACTGTCTTCTCTTTGTATTCTGATCATTCTTCCATTATCTCTGCTTTACTATATGTAATCTATAGTGCATTTCCTATTATTTTTCCTTCAAGGTGTGTTACAAATACATAACAGTGAGCAACAGTTTTCAGGAAAGGCAGGAGTCTTGTGATATTATGGACAAAAGTTATACATGTGTAATGGCTGATTTCATTTAAAAGCTCACTGTAGTTAGTTGTGCCCTCGCTGACACACTCACTACAGGGAAAGGTGTCTGAATTGCTGTTGTGTTTTCCTTCACTCAGAGTAATCATTCACAGTTGCAAGCTATTAGCACTTAACAATGGTGTAGAAGCTACACTATGTTTACATCTGCAACATGAAGTCAAAAGTTTTGTATTCAGGAATTCTATTGAGTTCACACCTCATTTGCATCTTCACAGTACTCAGAGGGCTGAATCTACACCTTAAAAAGTAACTATGTAGCTAGGGAACTTGAAGGTGAGTAGACTTATTTTCAGACAAAAGAGAAGATTTGTATTTTTTCAATATATTTTTATTTATTTTCCAAAAGAAAAGAAAAAGATATAAAAGTTTTTTATGACATTGAACTATATACATACCATTTATACAGGTTAACAACAAGTAAAATTATCTAACACAAATGATAAAATAAACAAATAAACTATTTACAAGGGTGTCTAGAATTAATATATGATCATCTTCTGCATATCCGTAATTCAGATCATAATTTGTCACAGTCGTTACTCTCCAATATTTCAGTTACTTTTTTGCCATGCAATACATAGCGATGTCGTTCTTTTGGTTCTTTCTCCAATGGTACCCATTTCCAACTGTGATACTGTTAACACAATATTTCTGTATTGTTTAAAAGCTGAAGAAGACTCAGACTTCCAATTTATTGTTATGTTCTTTCTTGCAATGGCTAGGAGAGTCCATAAAATGTTATATTTTGTTTTTGGAACACAGTCAGGTACATGTGCATTAAACAGAATCAGATATTTAGATAGCTGGAATTTGTCATGTAACACTGCTTGTAAAAAATAATTAATTTTATCCCAGTATCATTTAAGCAATGGACATTCATAGAACATATGCTGCCAGCCTGCTTTTATTTTTAATTTGCATCTCCAACAACCAATATTCTTTAAACAGTTCCATTTTGTGAGGTGTTGATCTGTGTATAAACTGCCATATAAAAAGTTTCCAGTGTAGTGAGAAAGATGTTTATTTCTAGGAGAGAAGAATTAGTTTTTTTATCTATGTCATTTGGTAATTGACTATTAATTGCTCTATAGTAATCCCATAAGTTTTCTTTATAATAGATTTTTATTTTATTTTATTTTTTGTTTATTTTATAGATAGACGATAAGCATCCTTTTCCAGTAATAGTTTGTTTTACTGTTAATATCATATGTGTTCTATGAATTAAGTAACATCTTGCCTAAATGTTAGTTGCATTGCCTATACTGCCTTAATTCCTGTATAAGTAACCACAGATTACTATCCAAATTAAATTTCCTTTTAACTTGACCTGTTGTCAGTACTTTCCCAGAGTCCACCAAATAATGCCGATATATCAGTCTTTGTTCTTAAGAGTCTTGACTGCTTCTATATCAAAGGTTTTGATGCTACTTTGTAAAATCAACCATGCTTTTATGTCTGGATTATTATTTTATAAAGTTCTTACAAGCTTTTAGTGTATAAGTGATACATTTAGCGCTTATATGTTTATGTTTATTCACTGTTATGTATTCATTTATTAACCAAAGAAAAGTATTAGATATTAGTTCAGTGTATTTGTTTGATGATACAAAGCCTGATTTCAACCATATCATGTATTAGCTTCCATTTTAATGTATAACATGTATTTAACCATAATGATACAGTTTTTATGGCAAATGACAGTGAGTGAGCTTCTGCATCTGGCAGACCTATTCCACCCATTTCCCATTCATCTAGATGGTATGAAGTTTTCACTTCAGAGAAGCACTTATTTTGCTAAGGTATGTTGCTGTTATTCAAGGACATTTAGATTGTAATCTTTTAGAAAAGTATTTATATAGCCAGTAGAACTGTATGCACCTCTTATATTTCACTGTTGGCACAGGCAGTTTTTGCAGGGCTTTACATTTGTGAGACAGATTATGCTTTCAGCACAAATATGTTCTTACCATTTGCTTTTGCAGTTTCACCTGGGTTTGGAGAGGACTGCAATTAAATTTGTCATTCAGTACAAGGGTTGTACATATGGCTGACAGTGGTGTTAGGCTTCTCAGATGCCCAAGGGTAATCTACCCAGCAGTGGTGGGCACAGTGAACGTTGACTGGCACTCCTATTTTACATTCTTTTATATTTAGCTATAATGATTGTCATCCAATAATCAATGCATAACTGCAGTTTTCAGTATAGGAATGTTGACAGAATGGATGTTTGTCCAGACCTTTATATTTGTGTTGGAGGGAGCACTCTACCATTCTGTTGTCCTGAATGAGAAGTGTGTTTTAAGGGGTCTACTTTGATTCAATGAAAACTCATTTCACTGAATGTAAGTACTTTTGGGCAAATAAAATGTATGTGCCCTTTTCCCCCACCGTAGTGTGATCCTGGAGTTAATATATATAGTTAGGGGGTGTGGGGGCACAGCCCCCCACTTCTTTTGGTTTTATATTGTTAGCTTTCAGTGAAATGAGATTCTAAATATAAAGCTAAGTAGATGGAGTGCTACACCCACCACATACTCCAATGTAGGAGGCAGTGCCCCCCACCCTCCAACTATATATACTAACTCCAGGATCGCACTACAGTGGGGAAAAGGACATATACATTTTATTTTCCGAACAGTACTTACATTCAGTTAAATGTGATTCAGTGAAATGAGTTTTCAGTGATTTGAGCTTTCAGTTAATCTTTTGAGGGTGAATTGAAATTCAGTGAAATGAGTTTTCAGTTAATCAAAGTAGACCCATGTTAAGTGCTTTATGTTGACAGTAGGTACACAGCCTCTGATTATTTTTTGGAAAATATAAAACATTACTTATGTGCTATTTCTCAGATTTTACAAATTCTTTTGTGTTGGAGTAGGGGTACCTACCAATCTGTTGTCCTAAATGAGAAGTGTGTTTCAAGTGCATTTATGTTGACATTCGGTACACACCCTGATTATTTTGTGGAAAACATACATGACTTATGTGCTGTTCCCGGGATTGTACATATCTTTTCATTTGTGTTGGAGGGTGGGTGGGGGGCCACCTACCATTCTGTTGTCCTAAAGGAGAAGTATGTTTCATGTTCTTTATGTTGATAATGGGTATACAGACTGATTATTTTTTGGGGGAAAAAAACACTTTACTTATGTGCTGTTAATGGGTTTTGTCCTTCTCTATTTTATATCACATAGGATTATGGCACCCAAGCTAGCAAATCCATGAACCACACCTTTTAGAGAACTTGAGAATGTGGTCATCATCCAGGCTGTAAGGCACCATGTAGCCTTCTTCAAAGAGGGGCCAGGGGGATATGACTTCCAGAAAGGACATTCACAGCCAGTTAGTCACTGTTGTTAATGCAGTTGGTTGTCATGGCCACAATTATGATCAGGTGCAGCATGGGGGCACTGACATGATTTCATTGGCATGATAGAGGGCAGCTGCAGTTGCCCGAGACAGCTGGCTACAGGGAGGATGATCCTGCTACTGAGCCACCACTGAAATCAAATGAAGAGTTCCTGCCCACTCTCAGAGATCCCAACAGCTCAGGGTACTTTTTGCACCATGTGACTGATGTTAATGCTGATGTGGCTGGAAGGCTGTGTGTGTCCTTGCTAAGCTTACATATGGCAACATTATATCATCTTATAGACTAAGATATAATTTGCTACTGCTTGCGATAAATGTTTTATATCTATACCTTTTGATACTTCATAGTTGTACAAGGGAGTGTGGCAATAGACATTGGAGTGGGTGAAGATGGCTCAGACAAGTTTCAGTTAAAGGTGTTTCTTACAGGGCATGTAGCCAATTGTATATTCACTGTCCCTGTGTTATTCCCATTGTGATGCTTAATTGTCATCCTTTCATTGCTTCATTTCTTCCAGGCCCATCTTCCCTGCAAAGTGTTGAGACATCTGCACATGGTAAGTTAATGTTTCTTTTCTTATTACTAAGCATTATCTCGATATATTATCTGTTTGTGTGAGGAGGGTGTAATGAGTGTCTGTATTGATGTACCATTTGTAATTGTGTGACCAGTGTTACTTTTTGTTCAGATATTTGGGTTAATATTTAGGGCAGTACTAATTTCATTCCTGTGTTTGTTGTTTATTACATACCTCTCAACCTGGAAACATCAAAAATCTGGACAAAGGCTCATGAAAAGTAGATACAACTAGCCAAAAGTCAGGACACTGATTAACATAAACTTCACATACATAAGTATATAACCATGCCCACTCCAATGGAATTGTGGAATTCCAACATGAAGATTGAAGTAATTAAATAATATTAAATAATAATGCAGACATTTGAATTTCAGACTTCATAGCCCTCAGAAAATATATAATAATGCAAAAACTGTTATTCGAGCATCTGAGTTTACAGGAGCAATATTTAAAATATGTCCCTATTTTTGGGCCTTTATCCCTCCATTATTTTTGGCTTTGTCCATATTTCTTGCTCTGAGACACCAAGAGGTATACATGAAAGGGAATGGAAGATGTGCAGTTCTACCAGGCTTTATAGTTGTGACAAAAGGCAACATGTTAATGGGTCTTTGCAGGGGGCAAACATTTGTTCATAGTTTCACAGAAATCTGTATCTGTTTAAAATATCTTTGTGCATGCCCATATCCAGATTCATCTTAACAATTAAAAAGATTGGGAGGCAAGACAGAATTATATGCTATTCAATGCCAGCATTAATAACATGAAAATTCTAACAACTCCCATGTCAAAGTATTTGAACATCACCTTCCCAAATAAACTGCAGATCAGGTGTAAATCTATGTAACACATTAATACTATCCCGTCCTACCAGCTTTTCAGCAGCTCAAGCCACATTAAGTATGCTAAATGATAGAGGAGAAATTTGTGGCTTTATTCTATGGCTGTGGAGTGAGGGCTTATGTGTATGCCATTAAAAAAAAAAGCAAAACACTGCTAAAGCTAATTTCTCATGAGCCACATTATAAATTAGCACTCTCGTGTACCACATTCAACATTACCTGCAGCCGCTTAGGTGCACTAACATATTTAACTGCAGATCAGAGAATTCACAGTTTTTGAGAATCTGGCACTGGCTATTCCTGCATGCAAGAAGATCTGAAGCTATGCTACATACTTCATATATAAACTGTGGGCAAAGAAATGATGCCATCATTTACTTCACCTTTGAAGCTTCTTTAAATGTCAGCACTTAGCATGTCACAATGACTGCAATTCTCTGGGTTATGCAATGTTTAAAAGGGATGGGCATTGGTCAAAACAAAGCAGAGAATAATGATGGGACCTAAAGTTCGGTTTACCACGGTGTATCAAACTTTGCAAACATCTCTGGCAAATGGACACAGACTAGTCACTGTTAAAGTGAGTTTGTCCAAGACTGAATTTTCACCTGTGCATACAGTGCATAGTGAGCTACCGATTACAGTGCACAATGTTGTAACTTTTGTTCGTAAACAAACATTCTTGTGGGAAATTCTACAAAAGCTCTCTGAACCTCAATGTCATGTGCAACTCGAGTATTACTTCAGTACCCCATTCTTTGGAATAAAAAGGTTAAATGCAGCAAATTTTGCTGCTGACATTATTTTGGGAGTTAAGAGTTGTGTTTGTCAGATTAATCGTTATTTTTTAACAGGATGACCTCCTGGTTAACTGTTTTAATTTTAAGTCGTTCCTTTTCAGTCATGTTTTCTTCGCAGGTTGCATACACCTGCACTGTACCATAGTAGTTACTGTTTTTGCACCTGCTGTGAAGTGCGAATTAACTGGTGGCTAATGTGTTACTTACTTACTTTAGTTTGCAGCATTGCTAGTAAATAATATTGGCAGACAGTTTCTGAATTAGACAATAAGGCACATTTTTTTTATTCTTTTTTTACTTACCTGCCTTTTCCAGAGGTGGTCAATCCACTGGAGGAAGTAAATTTTCTTCTTATTCTTCTCATCCTGGCTGGGAGTGTATGCGGAACATGGGTGGGCACTGGGTGGACATTTGACAGTCCAGGCAGACTCTCTGCACTCCAAAAGTAGTTGGCACTGGCTGACAGAACTTAAGTAAAGTTAAACTGTAAAATTGCAAACAACTTTGCAACTCTGCTTGGCTCACTGCTGTGCTGCTGCTATTCTAAATTTCCAAACAGGCATGTGGTAGACATAGGGAGTCTCCAACAGTCTGACATGAAGCTGAGATCATCAAGCACACCACTGCATGTTGGCAATGCATGATGATGTCAGCCACAAATACAACTTCTTTAAAAAAAAAAACAATAGAAATAAATTGGGAAATGAAGAGACCACTCGGGAATTCATGGCACCCCATTATTTTGCTTTCAAAACCAGTAAATACTGAGAAATTCAATATGGTTGAGAACATACCTCTCAACTCTACAGATTTTTGCAGAATGTCCAAATTTTTGCCTCATATTTTTGGTCCATTTTTCATAAAATTGTGCTTTTCTGGCAAATTAGTGGCAAATCATTAAAGATTGGAGTTAGAAAATAATGACAGTCATTTGAGTTATAGACTTCATACCCATCAGAAAATTCATGTTAAAACAAAACGTGTTATTCTATCAATTTTCTAAGAATGTAAGAGCAATATTTAAAATTTGTCCCTATTTTTGGGCCTTTGTCCCACTTTTATTTATAACTTTGTCCAGATTTCTTGCTCTAAGAGGTTGAGAGGTATAGTTGAGAGATATGGTTTATTATCAAAGGTGATCCTGACAGTGAAAGTGTGGGAGTCCTACCACCTGATGTTGGAGTTTCGGTAGGCTCTGATGATGATGGTGGCTAAGCAGAAACACAGCCAGAGGGTGCAAGAGGTTCAGTATGACACTGAGGTTGTGACTCACACACCCCCTGGATTTTTTTCAGACACAGACAGTATGCCTATGCATGCCCATTCCACTGCGCCCTCAGATAGTGGACAGGTTGAAGGTGACACAGTTGATCAGGGTAGTGTGGTTGCTGCGGTTTCAGTGCCAGATGACTCTGGGAATAGCCAAAGTTTGGGTGAGGTGCCATGCAAGATGGCTGGTAGAGGTGCTCAGAGGAGGCCTATTGTTCACCCTCCATCTGATGCTGGTGTGTCATTACATGCCACTTGACATATGTATAGGGTCATCATGGGGGCATGTTTAGGGTTCTAGATATGGTACAATCTGACATGAATGACTGCCTCCACCATGTAGCTATTGCAATGGATTGGATGACTATCACACTGGAACAGGTAGTGTCTGTGATGGAAGGTCTGTTGGGAAAGTGACAGCATGCACCTGGCCATAGAGCCACAATATTATCTGGTGTTAACTGACATGGCTGTGTGTGCTCCCATAATGGCACTACTTCCACTACTCCATCAGTGGTTGAGGTGTCCACACCCATATGTGGTAGGACACGGGGTCATGGACCTTGACATAGTTGTGAGGACACCTCATCCAGCAGTAATCGCTCATGTTCCGGTAACATCATCACTTCTGACCATGGCCATGGCCATGTCAGTGTAACTCCTGGCAGATTCAGTTCTCATGGTCGGGGTGATGACACTGAACTGATACCTCTACCATGCATGGCTCACAACTGTCTAACATACCAGAAAGTAGTGCTAGCACAAAGCTTGGCTGTGTTCATGCAGACACTCACATACACACATTTCACAAAGAGTATCTATACAGACCCCTCACAACACACCAGGTGAGGGTTGCGGGTCATCCTATCACAGTGGCTTTTTGATATTATCTACATTCCTGCTTGCCTATGTTTCTTACTTGCACACACTCACTATTTTGATGCACCTGCTGCAGCTGTTTCAGAAGATAATATTATATAGGATAACAAAGACTGTGATAATTTTGACACAAATACTGCAATCGTACTGCAGAGCCCTCCCAATGAATCTAGTTACTGAAACTGTGACTTCAACAGCCAAAACACATGCTCTATGCTTGTTTGAGTGTGTGCCTCATTATAACATTCCTTCATGGGTGTGTGTGTATTTCTGATGGGTGTCATCAGCCATGGTTTGAGTGCATACCCTGCATCCTCCAGTAAATGGCCTTGCGGGACATTATCCGTGGAAAACCTCTAATAGAGCTGTGAGATGTGCCATATATGGGAGTCATGTTAACTGCCAGAGTTGCCAGCACACACATTCAGGATGATTCCTCTAGCATTACACACGACCTGGCAGCTAATGAAGTGGAACTTCTTTCTGTTCTCTGGGTGGTGCTTTGACCTTAATGTGTGCATACACTCTTCAGGGAAGCATGCTATGCTGCAGAGCTGCAGAATTCCTTAGAATGTATTTGTATCCACCCTGTAGTGCTCTACTCTTTCCACCTCATGCAGACCATGAAAAGTTAAACAGGATCTACATATTCTTCTCCTCCTTGCCTGAGGTCTGTCAGCAACAGCAGCAGCAGGCACAGACATGAGCTAGTTGCACATATACATTAAGAAGAGCAGCAGCAGCCCTTAGCATTCTTTTCCTATTGTATAGGTTCTATGGCCTTATTCCATTATGTTTTGGAGTACAAGTTAAAAGCTTGTTGAATAGCTCCACCATCTTGGATTGGTTGATTAGCATACAATTCAGTTTGCTTATGTAATAATTAGCATGTCACAATGCCTACTGTGTTTGCATGGCTCTACATGATAGAGCTGCTTACTGAATACAAATTGGCTCGCTATTGTGTGCACATCATGGCATGACAGCACATGGTTTCAATGCGTAATGTAAAGTTTATTGAATCCTGCTCAGTGATTCTAACACAAGTCTAAATCTTTATCCCTCACTTATAAATCTTTATCACTCACTTATAAAAATAGATTGCATCTGAACTGAAAGAAAATCTACTTAAGAAAATTATTTTTAATGAAATGTGGAAAAAATGAAACAAATCCAACAAAACACACAGTATTGATGGAATAATATCTGAAATATGTTGGTTATTTTCTTGAAATATCATTCATTTATTTCATAAAACTAACAGAAACTCAAGAAAATGAAATAATGTGTCCTTCATGGAAATAGTACCTAATCACTCCTATACCTAAAGGGAATTAGAATCACCAATTATGTTCTTCTTACAGACCTAACTCTTAAACAATGATTAGAAAACTGTGTTGTCCATGTTTATTGATAGACTAAAGGAACCTTAAATCCAAGTAATGCAGACCAAACTGGCTTCTTTCCTCAAAGGTAGACACACGATAATGTTAAAAGAATATTAATTCTTATAGACATTTTAAATAATAGAAATGAAAAACCTCTTATCATCAATTTGGACATTGAGAAAGCCTTTGATTCCCTAAATTGTTTACAAAAACAGTAAGAACCTTAAACTCATTTTGGAAAATAACAGGAATGGTGAAGATATTGTGGTTAGGGATGCTGGCATGAAATACTCTGGGACTTGCAAAGAATGTAGATTTATTTTACAGGGCACCCACTACATAGTGGCAGGTTACCCCCAAACTGCTAACAGTCAGAGGGAACTTTAACTGTGAAATGAAAGAGGTTGTGTACATAGCTTTTTGCTACTCATGCCGTGTTCTATGTTGGCAAGATCATCAGCCCATTAAGAAAAAGGATTTACCAACATAGTTATGCCATCAAAAAGGCACACAACATCAACAGCTTGCACAAGCATTCCATTAAATGCATAAACTTTAAAAAGTTTGGGTTTTCTGTGCTTGAGAAGGTTTCAGTGCCTCCTAGAGGTAGGGATTGGGAATTGCATCTAGAACAGTGTGAACTGTTTTGGCAGCTACTTTTGAATGCAGGGACATTCCCTGGATTGAATGCATACCTCACAATTGTCCAGATTTTTGCAGAATGTCCAGATTTTTGCCTCACATTTATGATCCGTACCCATAGGCGCCGGAAGCTGTTGAAGACTGGGGGGGGGGGGGGGGGGGCACTTAGTGATCTAAAAAGGACAATTTTTTTATAACTATTTACTACCACAACATAGGTTCACTTGAAGGACATTTTAAGCTTAGCCAATTCCCTTTTGGTGCTTGAATTAACATTTTCTGATTGGTCTTACCTATCCCATGGCTGATAATTGTATATTAGCCCTAGTGAGCATAACTGTGATCATACCATAGATAATTTGAGGGGACCCGTGTAAGGGATTCAGCATTTAGGAACTGCCTCTATCTATTTGTGGCATGAGGGGCAATCCTGGAGTACATTTTTTATTATTGGGTGGAGCAGTGGTGCAGCTGTTAACATTGTCGCCTCACAGCAAGAGGTTCTCCGGTTCGATTCTTGGCTGGGGTGCCTTCTGGGTGGAGTTTGCATGTTCTCCCTGCATTCGCATGGGTTTCCTCTGGGTAGTCCGGTTTCCTCCCACATTCTAAAGACATGCGTCTGGAGTATTTCTCCCCGGGCCTCGGCTGAAAATAGGCTCTGTGGAACCTAGTTGGACTTTCCCAGTCAACAAATAATAAATAAATAAGTTGCATTTGAATATGGACAGATGAGCTTTGTTTTATTTTTATAGATAGTCTGTTCTGGAACAGTGGTAGCCTCTGTGATATATATCCATCTCTCAACAACATTCAGTTTAGATACCTGAACTGAGTATTTCTGATGCCATTTGACTTGCTGATGTTCAGTAGGTCCACCTGTATTAGGTCGGAGGATGCCTTGTATGGCAGACATGTCACTTCTAAGCACTCTGTAGGATACTGAGTATAGTAATATATCTTTGAGGTGGTCCATGCAAGACCTATTGTTTAGGACTTGTATCCTTTTAGTAAGGTATCTCTGAAGGTATTCCAATTGTTGCATGGGGCTGGACAGATACATGCCAAAGTGGGCATTATACAAAATGATTGACCTAATGAGAGCTTTGTAAAGGGGAACAACAACATCTCTAGATCTAGTCACAATCAATTTATTTATAAACTGTGCAATATAGGAAGACTTTCTTATGACTTTGGGCACATGCTGGTCAAACGTTAAGTCACTTTACACACAAGGTCCCAAATGCCAAACAACTGGGTCAGTTCTCAGAGGGCATTGTCATGATTTTGACACCAGTTATTATTTGGGACAATCCTTTCTGCATGATGGTTAAGTCATTTGGGGATTCAATAACTGCTCCTAGCTTGCTTGTAGTCATCTCAAACTTAGCTGGCCAAAGCCCTTTGGTATTTCCTTTTACTTTTAAGATGTATATGCCAAACAAAGTCTCAGCACCGAACCCTGGAGGACTCCATTGGTGATTGGTCTCTTCCCCTATTTTGATCTCCTGCATCCTGTGAGCAAGTTGTCAATCCAGCTAGTGATGCAAGTGTTTGCTCCTATATTATTCATCTTTTGTACTACACCTGAGTAGGGGATTGTGTCAAAAGGCTTGGCCAGGTCAAGGTAATGTGGCGTGAACTGTTCTACCTTCATCCATTGTTTTGGTAACAAGAAATTTGCCCATGATTCTGAGACTTTCACACTTTCCTCTGAGCTGTTTTCAGACACAATTTTAGGGCCATGCATACATGTATGCATTCTTTGATGCACCTTCCTGATTGTATTAAATTATATTCCTTGTATAATACAACATCAGTTGTTAGAATGTGTTTTAAATTTGTAGTTTTGAACAGTCTTCTAGTAAGCAATGAAACAAAATGTATGAACCAATAATGACAAAACTACCCATTTCAGAAAATGTCAACCATAAAAGGCCACTCAACCTTCGGTCATTACAATCCACCAATATCAGTAAATATGCAACATCTCTGCAGAAGTCAGTCATCTAAATAATTCCACATTAAAGGGATCTGTAACTAATGAAGAGGTTGCTGCTAGGAAACAACTTTATATTTCATTGTTTCATCTAAAATAAAGTGTATGTTGCCTCTGAAGAATAATTTGCCTATGTTACATTAAAAAATAATAAGCACTACAGCCAAGAATCAAACCAGAGAGCCTCTTGCTGTGAGACAACAACACTACAACTGCACCATCCTCTTGTCACAAGTTAATCTCTCAATTTCATAGCAGAAGAAATCTGGAAAAAGTGAAAATTTGTTTGGGGGGGAGGCAAAGGCCCAAAACCGGGGTATTGCTTGTATAATCTTAGAAAGTTGCTAAAATAGTGTTTTGTGTTACCATGTGTTTCCAAAAAAAGATAAGAAGACTGAAACTTAAAGGGCTATCATTATTTAGTAAATTCCGTTCTCACTGATTTGCCAGAAAACCACAAATTTTAGAGGAACAGACCAAATGTATGAGCCAAAACATTCCATAAAACTTTGGACAGTTGAGAACTATGGTTAACTCCTTGAATCACAAGTGGTGGTATGGGTAGAGACTTTATTTTCTCCAGCTCAGGCCATTAAGGTAAGGCAATCCTGCTTAAGTGTAAATTATGTAATCTCCTGCCGACAAGCACAGTAGTTTAGCTGTTAAATATCTCCTGGAAAAGGCATGCTAAAGTAAAAAGAAAGTTCATTTCTCTGCCGACAAGCACAGTTCCGTACCAACATTCTGCTAAAGAAAGTTCATTTCTCTGCCGACAAGCAAAGTTTAAATATAAATTAAGTAATCCCCTGCCATGTTTCTCCCACTCAGACAGTTCAGGTAAAGGTTCTACATTACTACTAAAGCAAACATGTTCATCCCCAGCTCACTTCTACTCACCTAAATTCTAGTTCACTATACCTGCTTAACAGTATTTAAAGCAAGACAATCTGCTCCACCATATATGTAATAGGTGCAGTCACTGTCACTTTATATGTTGTGTCCATGCATGCACTAAATGTACATATGAACTACCTTCCTTCTCATTACAGTTCTGTAACTCCCAGGCTGTGACTTCAAGGGGTCCATTGTAGATCAGTGCTCTACCCCAGTAAGTAAACAAAAATAAATTAATAAAAAGGGGACAGCTGCAATAGGTGTACCCCATGCAAAGAAGACTAACAGAGGAAGATGCAGTACATTTGACAATTTAGTTATGGGTGTGTGTGTCTAGGTTGGATAGAAGGAGCTTTCTTACTTCCTTAATCACATTAGTCCCAACAGAAGGTGACATCATACAAAAGGTGAACATGTGCATCAGGATTTGTAAAAGAAAAATAAACAGTCTGGGGTGGGGGTGGGGGTTTCAAGACACCTGAAACACGATTTTTTTGTAGTGTAAAGGGTAGATAGTTTTTTGTTCATTTACTGTTTAATATTTTTGAAACACCCCAGCCACTTTGATATTTATTTACTTGTTAAACTTTTTGAAACTTTAAAACCTTTTGAGAACACTTTTAGGAGAAAGCATCTACACTTTCCCTTAGCCATCACCACATTGCACTGTGTAGTGCAGATCGTGATAGCATATATTGTGTAACAACTTGTGTATTGTTTTTTTTCTGATATATTTATAGCAGTCAGACTCTTACATAAACAATAAGTAGCATATCTTAAAGAAATGGCGGAGATAAACCTAAAATTGGGTATTTTAAATTACTGATTTTGTGCACTAAACAAGAGAAAGTTCAAACATTAATAGTAGCTATATTAATCTGTATTTATTTAACTGGTGTTTTTGTATGCTCACTTAAAAAAAATGGAAGGACAACAGAAGACAGGTCTGATAAAAAAAATCATTAAAGGTGTGCAGAGATAGTGTGAAGGGGGGCTATAGGGAACCCTCAGTCCGAATAGAAGTAACATCCATTTCTTGCAGCTTGAGGGTGAAACTATCCAACTTAAGTATAGTCTGAGACTGATTTCTAACAGACTCACACCCCGGTATACTCCAACAAAATATTGCTGGGTCGCAAAGGAAAAGTATTGTCATAGTTGCTATTTCTTCACTCTTGTTATACTTCCTTTTGTGTTTGCCAGGCATTTTAAGTACATAATTGCAGCAGTCTATTTCAGTCACATCAACTTTTGGCGCTGACGAATACTTTCTTTTCTTACACACACCTGCCTAACGTTGATGCCCCACAACCACCCATGATAGTCCCTCCTCCACCTATGTGGTAGTTTGTGGTTACTTTGTTTTTTCCAAAGGGGATGACTTTGCACTTTTTGGCATTTAGCTTGAGACCATGGTTTTGACACCAGGTATCTGTCTCAGTGAGACCCTTTTGGAGGATGTCTGTGTCAGCTGGAGAGTCAATTATAGCCCCTAGTTTGCAGTCATCTGTGAACTTGGTCAACCATAGTCCTCTTGTGCTTGCCTGTACCTCTGAGAATTATATGCCAAACAGGAGGGGTCCCAGGACTGAGCCCCGGGGAAAGCCACTTGTAACCAGTTTAGAGTCAGACCTAGCTCTCACAACTCTTACCATGTGGGTTCTGTCCATGTGCCAGTTGGCAACCCATCCATGACATAGGGGTTTATGTTCAGGCTGGTGAGCTTGTCTATAATACCTGAGTGGGGAATGGTGTCGATGGCCTATGCTCGGTCTAAGTAGGCTGTGTGGACCACCTTTCCCTCATCTATAGCCTTGGTAACTGTCTCAAAGAAGTCCACCAGGTTTAGGAGGCATGATATGCCCTTAACAAAGCTAACTGGGTAGGGTCCAGTGTTTGGAGGGGGTTCCCAATGTCTCTGTTAATGAGATCCATGATGATGTGCTCCATAGCTTTGCAGACCAAGCTAGTCAGGCTTATAGGGTGATAGTTCCCGGGGTGTGTTGTGGCTCCACTCCACCATTGTGGAGTGGAAATAACCATTGCTGTGCACCACTCTGTGGGCACATAGCCTGTGAAGAGGCTGAGTTTAAACAATGTGTTTAGGTGAGGGGTTAGTTCATCTTTGAGCTCATATAGGACGCAGCCTGGGACACCGTCCGGTCCCATTGATGCTGTGTTTTTGGCTTTGGAGAGGGCTGTTTTAACCTGAGTGTCTGTGATTTCAGGGGCAATACATTCTTCTGGTATAGTTATGGGCCCTTTTGGGGGTGAGAGGGAGGGTGAAGTTTGCACTGAACCTGTCTGCCAGGACGTTGGCTATATCAGTTGGTTCAGTGTATTTTGTGCCATTCTGCACTAACTCCGAGCAGATCTGAGAATTGCCACTTAGATTCTTGACATAGCTAAAGAATTCCTTGTGTTTATCTTTGGAGTCCATGGCAATTTTTCTTTCGAAGCTAGCCTTGGATGATTTTATGAGGGAACATAGTTTCTTGCTGATACTGATCAGGGATGTCATTCCTTCTTGGGATTTTATTCTTTTTTGTACTAGTTTCCTCCTTCTATTGTATAGCTTGTTTATGGCAGGGGTTCACTAGACTGGTTTCCTTTTCTTGGAGGAGTGAGTCTTGGTTTTGTTTGGGATAGCAGGATCCATGCATTCTTGTAGGTGCCCGTAGAGTGCATTAGTAAAGGATTGTGCAGCTTGGACAGCGTTATCCTTTAGCATGGGGGCTTTGAAACTTCCCACCTTGGCCTTAAGTAACGTGAAGTTTGCTTTTGAAAAGTTTTTCACTGTGGTTTCTTTGACTGGGGGTGGTGGGGGAATGTGGATATCCAGAGTGATTAGTTTATGGTCAGATCTAACCAGCGAGGGGTTGACCTCCGGTGTGGTGATGACCAGGTCCAATATGTTGTCACCTCTGGTGGGGGTATTGACCAGTTGATCCAGGGCATTTGAGCTTATAAATTCTAGGAAATGTTGGGCAAGGGAGTTTTTGTACTTGAGTAGGTCTCCCAGTTTATTATTCATTTATTTATTTATTTATTTAAATATGTTGACCAGGAGTGTCCGACTAGACGTGGGTCCATTTTCAGCGGAGGCCCGGGGAGAAAAGCTCCACAGTAAAATAAACAGACAGTAGTTACATTGGATTACATAGTGATTAACAATTTAACATAGAAATTACTTACAACATATTTACAGATGAAGAGCATAGTACATCAGTAGACAACTAGAATCTTTATCTGTGAAGTACATACCAGGCCTTAACAAATGTAACAATGAGAAGTTCCTGCTGTATAATAAGTACTAGGCTTATGAGCATCTGAGCTTGCTATCATCAAGGTAGTTAGTGGAGGTGAAAGAAAGGTAGTAGTTGGATGGGGTGGATGATATTAGAGTGGGAGTTGCAAGGGCATAGCCAGTATGCTTTTAGGTGCGCTTTTAATAAAGTTTTGAAGTTGGTGCATGATGGTACGGAGGTAATTGTGGGTGGGAGTGAGTTCCATAATTTGGCTATGGTGCAAGACAATAGTGCTTCACCAGCAGAGTTATTGGCTTTAGTGATCTGCAAGTGATTTTTGTTGCTGGATCTTAGTGGTCTGGTGGTGCGATAGGGTTGGAGTAGATTCTGGAGGGATGGGACATTTAGTGGATGGTTTACTAGTTTGTGGGTGAGTGAGAGTTGATACCACTGAAGGAGGTGAGGGAGTTCAAGCCAGCCCAGTTCAGCAAGTGAGAGACAGTGGTGACTACGGTAGGATGCCCCTGTGGCTTAATTTTGCGATTTTGTTGTAGCAGGTCTCTAGCTTGTTTAGATCACATTGCCTTAGGTTGGTATATACTGGAGAGGCATAAAGTAGGGTGGAGATAAGGTGGGAATTTGCTATTGAAATCTTTGCTGCTTTGGTGAGAAATTGTTTATTTATGTATAATGCTCCTAGTTTTTTGTGGACTTTTTTTATGGTCATGGATATGTGAATGTCAAATTTTAGTTTATTGTCTATTTCCACTCCTAGCAATTTGGTGTGTTCAGTTGGGTATATAGTGGTGTTGTCTTTTGCTGTGATGTTAAAGTGAGAGTTGTTTTGAGTATGTTTGGTGGGTTGGAAGATGAATAGTTTAGTTTTGTTTGGGTTGAGTATTAATTGGGCATCGGATAACCATGTTTCAACAGAGGAAAAGGCTTCCTGTTAATGTCCAGTTAATGTTTGGGTAATTGAAATCACCCAATATCAAGGTGTTTGGTAGGACCTTTATGTTTCCCAGTGTTTCCAGGGATGCAGAGTGGGGGTCCTGGGACATGGTGGGTGATCTGTAGCAAGCTATAATTTGAATAGCAGTTTTGCTCATTGTTACTTGCACGTGGTGGATCTCTGAAGCATCGTGCTGTGCCACTAACCTGGAGGTGAGGGTATCCTTGATGAATATGGATACCCCCCCACCTTCTGTATTTCAGTCTGGGTTTTGTGGCCAAAATGTATGGTATGAGTTGTAGCCTCGTAGCGCTGGGGTGCTCTCTGGAGCCTTAAACCAGGTTTCTGTTACTGCACATATATCGATTTTCTCCATACTGAGGAGTGCCTCGAGTGCGTGCATTTTGAGGTTTAGACTTCTGGCATTGAGTAGCATTACCCTCAATTTTTTGTTACTTGTGCTATTTACAGCAGTGGGTTTGTCTTTTGAGCCTTGCCTAAAAAAGGCACTATGGTGGTGGCAAGAGCCTTGACCAGTATTCGAAAGCCTAAGGGTGACAGGTGCAAGCCGTCTCTAGCGAAGCAGCGTGGCTTGTCGAGCATGTCATCCCAGGCTGATAGACACTGGATCCCCTTTGAATGACACCAGAAGCTTAGCCAATTGTTGAAATTGATATTTTTTTCTCTATACCGTGGTATCATTCTTGGTGAGGGCAGGATGCTACTCAGGGTCAGGGTCATACCGGCCTGGGCTACATGATCAGAGAGCTCCTCCATATCTCTTTTCATGTAGTCCAGAGAGGTACGGCTCAGGTCATTCACATCAACATGGACAATGACAGAGTCATATTTGTACTTATTCTGGAGTGACCTGAGTGCTTGTGTTATGTGGTGGATCCTGACACCTGACAGGCAGCTAACAGTAACCTTCTCCTTGTTCAGCCTAGTAAGTGGGACGTCAGTGTGCCTGACTATAGAGTCACCTATTACTAGTGTGTTGGGTATGTTATTTTGCTTTAAGGGCTGTGATTGCATGGCACACTGGTTTTGTGAAGTATGTGTTTCATGGTTTGTGTTGGGGGGTGGAGGTTGCTTGGATTTCTGCTTTGGAGGTCTCTGTTGCTTTTGCCAGCATTCTCATATATATAAGACACAGCCACACCTGGTAGCCTTCCCATATATTTGATATGCAGCCACACATGCCAGCATTTGTCTATCTGTGAGACACAGCCACAAATCCCAGTATTCTCCTGTTTGTAAAACACATCCACACATGCCAACATTCTCATATATGAGAGAGATACAGATGCCAGCAGTCTCATGTATGTGAGACACAGCCGCACATGCTAGCCTTCTCATATATGAGCCACAGCTGCACATGCCAGCAGTCTCATGTATGTGAGACACAGCCACACATGCTAGCCTTCTCACATATGTGAGACACAGCTGCACATGCCAGCAGTCTCATGTATGTGAGACACAGCTGCACATGCAAGCATTCATATATATTTGGGACACAGCCACACATGCCAGCATTCTTCTTTATGTGAGACACAGGTGGACATGCCAGCATCTCCTATATGTGGAATACAACCATAGATGCTGGCATTCTCATATTGGTGAGATACAGCCACACATGGCACATTCTCATACATGTGAGATGCAGCCATTCATGCCAGCATTCTCATGTCTGTGAGGCATAGTCACAGATGCTAGCATTCTCCTATATCTGAGAAACAGTTGTTTATGCCAGGATTCTGACATATATGAGACACAGATGTACATACCAGAATTCTCAAATATGTGAGATAGAGCCGCACATGCTAGAATTCTCCTATATGTGACACACAGACGCATATGCCAACATTCTCCTATATGTGAGCCATAGCCACACATCCCTACATTCCCATATCTGTGACACATGTTGGCACATGCCAGCATTCTCTTATATATGAGTCACAGCTGCAAATGCCAGGATTCTGATATAGTTGAAACACAGATGTACATGCCAGCATTCTTCTAAATGTGAGATACAGCCACACATGCCAGAATGTCCCTTAATGTGAGACACAGCCACACACATGCTAGCATTCTCATATCTTTGAGGGATAGCCACACATGTTAGTATTCTCATGTATGTGAGATACAGTAATACATGCCTCCATTCTCCTTAATGTGAGACACAGGCACACATGCCAGCATTTTCCTAACTGTGGGACACAGTTGCACATGCCAACATTCTCATGTAAGTGAGACACTGCCGCACATGCCAGTATTTTCCTATCTGTGAGACGCAGCCATACATGCCAGCATTTTCATTTATGTGAGACACAGCTGCACAACCCATCATTCTCATACATGTGACACAGCCACACATGCCAGCATTCTCCTAAGTGTGCGACACAACCACACATGCAATCATTCCCCTGTTTATGAGACACAGCCACACATGCCAGCATTCTCATATATGTGAGAGACAGCCGCACATGCCAACATTCGTATATCTGTGAGACACAGCCAAACATGACAGCATTCTTATATCTGTGAGACACAGCCATGTATGCAAGTATTCTCATATCTGTGAGCCACAGCCACACATGCCAGCATTCTCTTATATGTGACACACAGCAACACATGCCAGCATTCTCATGGATTTGAGACACAGCCGCACATACCAGCATTCTCATGTATGTGAGACAGAGATGATCATGACAGCATTCTCATAAATGTGAGATACAGACATACCATTATTCTCATATATGTAGACACAGCCACACATGGCAGCATTCCCATAAATGTGAGACACATCCAAACATGCAAACATTCTCCTGTATGCGATACACAACTGCACATGCCAGCATTCTCATATGTGTGACACAGCCACACATGGCAGCATTCTCATGTATGTGAGACATAGCTGTACATGCCAGCATTTTCGTATATGTGAGACACAACCAAATATGCCAGCATTTTCCTATTGGTAAGACATAGTCACTCATGCCAACTTTCTCCTGTATGTGAGACACAACTGCACATGCCAGCATTCTCATATATGTGACACAGCTGTACATGTCAGCATTTTCCTGTTTGTGAGACATAGCCGCACATACCAGCATTCTCATGTATGTGAGACAAAGACTCACATGCCAGCATTCTCATGCATGTGTGACAGGGCCGTACATTCCAGGATTCTGACATATATGAGACATATATGCATATGCTGGCATTCTCCTTTATGTAAGGCAGAACCACACATGCCAGTAATCTCCTATATGTGAGAGACAGCTACATGTGACAGCATTCTCATGTATGTGAGTCAGCCATGTATGCCATTATTCTCATGTATGTGAGACACAGATGCCCATGCCAGCATTCCCATATATGTGAGACATAACTACTCATACCAACATTCTCGTATATTTGAGACACAGCTGCACATGCCAACATTCTTCTGTATGTGAGATACTGTCAAACATGTCAGCATTCTCCTATATGTAAGACATGGACATGCATGCCAGAATTTTCATGCATGTGAGCACAGATGTACATGTCAGCATCCCATATATGTAAGACACAGACACATATCCTAGTATTCTCATGTATGTGGAACACAGCCCCACTTGCCAGCATACTCATATATGTGAAACAAAGCCAGACATGATAACATTCTCCTGTATGTGAGTCTCAGATGCAAAAGGTAGCATTCTCCTATATTTGAGACACAGACACACATGCCAGCATTCTCCTTAATGTGAGACACAGCCACACACATGCCAATATTCTTCTATATGTGAGACACTGCTGGACATGCCAGCATTCCCATAGTTGTGACACAACTGCACATGCCAGCATTCTGATATCTGTGAGACAGTCGCACATGTCAGCATTCTCCTATATTTGACTTACAGAGACTCATACCAGGATATTTATGTATATTTGACACTACCACACATGCCAGCATTCTCATATATGTAAGACACAGGTACACATACCAGAATTTTCATGTATGTGAGACACAGCTGCACATACCATCATTTTCCTATATGTGAGACAACTGCACAAGCCAGCATTCTCATAATTTTGACATTGACACAGTTGCCAGCATTCTCATATATGTGACTCGTGCCATCACAAATAGAACCAAGACGCTCTACTCCAAAAAAAGGAAGCCAATCTGGTGGTCTCCTGCTATAAACAAACTTTACAACAAAAGGAAGAAACTATTGCAGAAAAGAGGAAAATCCCAGGATGCAAAAAACTCCCTTACCAGCCTTAGTAAGAAGCTGAGATCCCTCATAAAATCTTCAAAAGCTAGTTCCGAAAATAAAATTGACAAAGATTCCAAAGACAACCACAAGACATTCTATAGCTATGTCAAGAATCTAAATGGCAATGCTCATATCTGCTCTGAGCTACAAACGAATGGCATTAAATATACTGATCTCAATGATATTGCCAGTATCCTGGCAGATCGATTCAGTGCCAGTTTCACCCCCTCTCACCCCCTAAAGGGCCCATCTCAATACCGAAAGATTGCCAAATTCTGGTAATAATGGCCACACAGGTAAAAAACACACACTCCAAAGCTAAGAATACAGCATCCATGGGACCAGATGACATTCCAGGCTGTGTACTACATGAACTACAAAATGAACTGGCATCTCAACTAAGTGTCATGTTTAATCATAACCTCACCTCAAGCTTCGTGCCCACTGAGTGGTGCACAGCTACAGTTATCCCACTCCACAAAGAGGGATCCACCTTGGATCCTAGAAATTAACACCCCATCCATCTGACAAGCCTGATCTGCAAGGCCATGGAATGTATTATCATGGAACTTATAAACAGAGACACTGGCAACCTTCAAACACTGGACCCCACCCAGTTTGGGTTTGTGAAGGGCCGGTCTTGTCTCCTGAACCTGATTGACTTCTTCGAATCAGTCTCCAGAGCTGTGGACGAGGGTCAGGCAGTTCACACAGCCAACTTGGAACTTGCCAAGGCCTTCGACACCATCCCCCACTCTGGAATCATAGATAAACTTACTAAACTGGGCATTAATCCCTATGTCACTCGATGGGTTGCCAACTGGCTTACTGACAGAACCCACACTGTAAAAGTAGCTGACTCCAAATCCAGCTCCAAACAAGTGGCAAGTGGAGTACCTCAGGGTTCAGTCCTGGGACCGCTCTTGTTTGGCATCTACTTCTCTGAAGTAGAGGCCAACACTAAGGGACTCTGGCTAACAAAGTTCGCAGATGACTGCAACCTGGGAGGCATTATTGAATCCCCAAATTATGTGGATATTCTACAAAAGGGCCTTACAAATGCCATGGGCTCAAGCTCAATGCCAATAAATGTATAGTTATCCCCTTTGGGAAAAAACATGTACCCGTGAATTACCACATAGGTGGCAGTACACTAAACACCAAAAGTGTGATAAGATACTTAAGGACACAGGTGGACAGTGGTCTCACCTTTAATAACCACATCACCACAATAGTCAGGAAATCCTTCTATGTGGCACACCTCATCACTAAGGGCTTTTCATCGAGAAAAAAGGATGTCATTGTCCCACTGTGCTCATCCCTTGTTAGACCCATTATAGAATACAACACCCCAATTGGTATGTACCTCTCAAGTCATCTGCAATAACTGGAAAGGCCACAGAAATACCTCACTAAACAAATTATAGGCCTAAAGCAGATGCCCTATGCTGACCATCTAAAAAACTCCAGCTATACTCTATCACATAGCATCTACTCAGAGGAGATCTATGCTTAAAATACAAGGCCATGTCAAACCCAGAGCTTTTGGAAAGCTACGCTTAAAGAAATCCCAGTACCTCAGAGCCACACACTCCAGTGATCTAAACCTTGTCATCACAATGAACAAAACATGCTGGAGGGATAGGTTCCTGACCAATAGACTCCCCAGACTCTGGAATAGACTGCCCATACTTGTCAAGCAGAGTGCTTCTTTGGCCCTCTTCAAAAGAAACCTTGATGATCGGATGGGAGATAGGAAATTCACCCCGGGGTTCACATCAGTCACCCTGCTAGACAGGGGTCCAGGGAAGTAAATATTGTAGGAAGAAACACCCAGGGAATTGTTATGGCTAGGCTTGTATAGGCCCTAGGGCCAATAGCCTAGTACCAACCTATGAAACTATGTGAGACACCGATGTACATGCCAGCATTCTCTTATATGTGGGACTCAGATGCATATGACAGTGTTTTTCTGTATATGAAACACAGCCCCATATGCCAGGATTTTCATATCTGTAAGACACAGTCAAACATGCCAGTGTTCTCATGTTTGTGTGACACACTTGCACATACCAATATTCTCCTGTATGTGAGACACAGCTGCACATGCAAGCAGTCTCTTTTGTGTGAGATACAGCCACACATGCTAGCATTTTCCTGTCTGTAAGACACAGCCACACATACCAAAATTACCCTGTATGTGATACACAACTGCACATGCTAGAATTCTCATATATGTGACACAGCCCCCCTCATGGTAGGATTCTCATGTGTGTGAGACACATCTGCACATGCCAACATTTTTGTATATGTGAGACACAGCCACACATGTCACCATTCTCCTGTATATGAGATACGACAGCGCACACCAGTATTCTCATACATGTGGCACAGCCACACATGCCAGGATTCTCATATATGTGACACAGCCATACATGCCAGCATTCTCCTATCTGTAAGACACAGCCACACATGCCAGCAGTTCCAAACCTGTGAGACACAGCCAAACAAGCCAGCATTCTCATATCTGTGGGACACAGCCACACATGCTAGCATTCTCCTATATGTGAGACACAGATGCAAATGTCAGCATTCTCCTATATGTAAAGCAGAGCCACACATGCCAGCATTCACTTATATGTGAGACACAGCTGCTGATGCCAGGATTCTGACATATATGAGACAGAGATGCATATGTCGACATTCTCGTATATGTAAGGCAGAGCCGCACATGCCAGCATTCTCCTATATGTAAGACACAGCTACACCTAAAAGCATTCTCATGTATGTGAGATACAGCCACGTATGCCAGGATTCTCATGTATGTGAGACTCAGACACCCATGACAGCATTTCTATATATGTGAGACATAACCCCACAAGCCAGCATTTTCCTATCTATGAGACATAGCCACACATTTGATCATTCTCATATACATGATACAGACCCTCACATGCCAGAAATCATACTAGCATTCCCATATTTGCAAGACACAGACCCACATGCCAGCATTAACATGGTTTTGTGCCCCGAGCAGCACTGGTTAGGTAGGGTCTAACTATTCCCGGCTCCACAAAGTCTACTCTTCAATTTTTCCCTTGGAACTAGACAAACTTTGAACTTAAGCACTCAAACCATTCACTTATCAGCCCATCACTTGCACAAAACTCATAGCAAGCACTAATAAACCTTAGGACTAGACCCTCTATACTGTAGAGAAGGACAAGGCTCTCTATTCAACCTTGCCAGCCAATCAGTAAAACAGCTCACTGTACCTATCCAGGCATGTCAAAAGGGCAGTTTCAGGTGTACTCTCTGGTTCAACTGGTGAATCTGGGAATTTTGAGGCAATGTTACAACTGCCTCATGTACACAGACAACCCTCTCCTCCTACCACCAAACATTAATACATGCAAGAGATGCAATTATACAGCCAAACTGGTGGCTAAGCTCTCAACCCAAGACTGGACCAGACAGTCAAGAGGAGAAGGGAATTACATGCATCACACCACTCACACAGACCTTTGAAACCAGCACCGGCAAAACACACACTTAAATACATGAAAACATACTCAGAGGCTCTAAATAAAAATCTGCAAAAGCAACAGAGACCTCCAAAGCAGACATCCAAGCCACCTCCACCCCAACACAAACCATGAAACACATACTTCACAAACCCAGTGTGCCAAGCAATCACAGCCCTTAAGGCAAAATAACATACCCAACACAAGTCAGGCACACTGACGTCCCACTCACTAGGCTGAACAAGGAGAAGGTTACTGTTAGCTGCCTGTTGGGTGCCAGGATCTGCCACATAACACAAGCACTCAGGTCACTCCAGAACAAGTAAAAATACGACTCTGTCATTGTCCATGTTGGTGTGAATGACCTGAGCCGTACCTCCCTGGACTACATAAAAAGAGACATGGATGAGCTCTCTGATCACGTAGCCCAGGCTGGTATGACACTCACTAAGAATGATACCATGGTATAAAGAAAAAATTATCATTTTCTACAACTAGCTAAGCTTCTGGTGTCATTCAAAGGGGATCAAGTGTCTGTCAGCCTGGGATGACATGCTCGACAAGCCACGCTGCTTCACTAGAAATGGCTTGCACCTGTCACCCTTAGGCTTTTGAACACCGGCCAAGGTTCTAGCCACCCCCATAGTCCCTTTTTTAGGCAAGGTTCAAAAGATAAACCCACCGCCGGAAATAGCACAAGTAACAAAAAACTGAGGTTAATGCTACTCAATGGCAGAAGTCTAAACCTCAAAATGCATGCACTCGAGGCACTCCTCAGTATGGAGAAAATCGATATATGTGCAGTAACAGAAACCTGGTTTAAGGCTCCAGAGAGCACCCCAGCACTACCAGGCTACAACTCATACCATACATTTCAGCCACAAAACCCAGACCGAAATACAGAAGGCAGGAGCGTACCCATATTCATCAAGCATACCCTCACCTGCAGGTTAGTGGTACAGTACGATGCTTCAGAGCTCATCCACATGCAACTAACAATGGGCAGAACTGCAATTCAGATTGCAGCTTGCTACACATCACCCACAATGTCCCAGTACCCCCTTTCCACATTTATGGAAACACTGGGAAACATAAAGGTCCTACCAAACACCCTGATATTGGGTGATTTCAATTACCCAAACATTAACTGGGAGAACTACTCAAGTACTAACTCCCTTGCCCAACATTTCCTAGAATTTATAAACTCAAATGCCCTGGATCAGCTGGTCAACACCCCCACCAGTGGTGACAACATATTGGACCTGGTCATCACCAACATGGGCGAACGGTGTTCCACACCAGAGGTCAACCCCTTACTGGTTAGATCTGACCATAAACTAATCACTCTGGATATCCACATTCCACCCCCAACCCTGGTCAAAGAAACCACATGAAAAACTTTTCAAAAGCAAACTTCGCATTGCTTAAGACCGAGGTGGAAAGTTTCAAATCCCCCATGCTAAACGATAACGCTGCCCAAGCTGCAAAATCCTTTACTAATGCACTCTACAGGCACCTACAAGAATGCATGGATTGTGCTATCCCAAACAAAACCAAGACTCACTCCTCCAAGAAAAGGAAACCAGTCTGGTGGACCCCTGCCATAAACAAGCTATACAATAGAAGGAGGAAACTAGTACAGAAAAGAGTAAAATCCCAAGAAGGGAAGACATCCCTGATCAGTATCAGCAAGAAACTACGATCCCACATAAAAAACATCCAAAGCTAGCTTCAAAAGAAAAATTGCCAAGGACTCCAATGATAACCACAAGCCATTCTTTAGCTATGTCGAAAATCTAAGTGGCAATTCTCAGATCTGCTCGGAGTTAGTGCAGAACGCACAAACTACACTGAACCGACCGATATTGCCAAAATCCTGGCAGACCGGTTCAGTGCAAACCTCACCCCCTTCTCACCCCCAAAAGGGCCAATAACCATACCAGAAGAATGTAGTGACCCTGAAATCACAGACACACAGGTTAAAACAGCCCTCTCCAAAGCCAAAAACACAACATCAGTGGTACTGGACGGTGTCCCAGGCTGCGTTCTACATGAGCTCAAGGCTGAACTAAGCCCTCACCTAAACACACTGTTCAAAGTCAGCCTCTCCACAGGCTATGTACCCATAGAGTGGCACACAACAATGGTTATTCTACTCCACAAAGGTGGAGCCACCACAGACCCTAGGAACTATCACCCTATAAGCCTGACTAGCTTGGTCTGCACGGCTATGGATTGCATCATCATGGATCTCATTAACAGAGACATTGAGAACCTCCAAACACTGGACCCTACCCAGTTCGGCTTTGTTAAGGGCAGATCATGCCTCCTAAACCTGGTGGACTTCTTTGAGACAGTTACCAAGGCTATAGACGAGGAAAAGGTGGCCCACATAGCCTACCTAGACCTCGCAAAGGCCTTCGACACCATTCCCAATTCTGGTATTATAGACAAGCTCACCAGCCTGAACATAAACCCCTACATCACGAGATGGGTTGCCAGCTGGCTCACAGACAGAACCCACATGGTAAGAATTGCGAGAGCTAGGTCTCACTCTAAACCAGTTACAAGTGGCGTTCCCCAGGGCTCAGTCCTAGGACCCCTCCTTTTCAGCATATACTTCTCAGAGGTACAGGCAAACACAGGAGAACTATGACTGACCAAGTTTGCAGATGACAGCAAACTAGGGACTATAATTGACTCTCCGGCTGACACAGACATCCTCCAAAAGAGTCTCACTGAGACAGATGCCTGGTGTCAAAACCATGGCCTCAAGCTAAATGCCAAAAAGTGCATAGTCATCCCCTTTGGAAAAACAAAGTACCCACACACTACCACATAGGTGGTAGCCCCCTAAATACAGAAGACGTAATAAGGGATCTGGGGACCCAAGTAGATAGCAATCCCTCCTTTGATAATCACATTGCCAAAGTGGTTAGAAAATCCTTCTATTTGGCCCGCCTAATCACAAAAGGGTTTGCTTCCAGATCAAAAGAGGTCATTGTGCTTCTCTATGCATCACTCATCAGACCCATCATAGAGTACAACACCCCATTTGGGATGTACCTTACAAGACAACTGCAACAGCTGGAAAGACCATAGAAGTACCTCACCCAGAGGATCACTGGCCTCAAACAGATGCCCTATGCAACTCAACTGAAGAAACTCCAGCTGTACTCATTTGCATACCACCTACTCAGAGGTGATCTCTGCCTGACATACAAGGCCATGCCCAACCCAGAATTGATGGACCTGCTCCACCTAAAGAAAACCATAAACCTCGAGCCTCACTCTCTGTATCTAAACCTCACCACAATAATAAATAGGACGTGCTGGAGGGATAGATTCCTGCCCCAGAGACTTCCCATGCTTTGGAACAAGATTCCAATCTACATTAGGCAGAACTCCTCACTAACACTCTTCAAGAGAAACCTTGACAAGTGGATAGGAAACAGAAAGTTTACCCCGGGATCACTTCAGTGGCTCTGCTGGACAGAGGCACAGGGAACTAATCTAAGGGTGCTGCGAAAGCCAACATACTCCAGCTAGGCTTATAAATGCCTTTGGGCAGATAGCTTAGTACCTACCTATGAACCTATGTGAGACACAGACACACATATGCCAGCATTTTCCTATATGTGAGACACCACTGCACATGCCAGCATTCCCATAGATGTGAGGCACAGCTGCACATGCCAGCATTTTCATATCTGTGAGACAGTCGCACATATCAGGTTTATATTAAATTAGCAAATGCTTAGAAAAGTGAACGCTAATTCATCGACCCCTTTTAAGCGAAAGCTTAAAATCCCAAACACCCGGAACAGCGAATATTTTCCCTGGGAAAAAATTCACTGTTCTGAAAAACACGCACACAACACAAGCACACCAAAAAAAACAGCAATCCACACACATACACTTAAAATCCTACATCTACCCTACACTAAACTGTACATACACTACTATCTATTCTCTTACCTTAACCCAACCCCTAACCCTAAGGTCCATCACTATTGCACACTCACCTGACCCGCTCCCTAACCCTAACTCACCTACCCCGCCCTAACCCTAATGTCTGTCACTATTGCACACTCACCTCACCCGTGTCCTAACCCTAACTCACCTCACCCGCGCCCTAACCCTAATATCTGCACAATTGCACACTTACCTGAACCCAACCCGTAACGTTCCACCACAGTGCTGAAAATAGCGAAGCCACAGAAATGGCCAACCAAATTCTTTCCCTAGGAAAAAATTCTGTGTTCTGCAGCTTCGCTATTTTCAGCGTTCGCTCTTTTTGGGGTCGATATTAGAACATTCGAAGTTTTAAAACTTTGATGTTCTAATATAGACCCGCACATATCAACATTCTCCTATATGTGAGACACAGAGACTCATGCTAAGATATTTATGTATATTTGACACAACCGCATATGCCAGCATTCTCATATATGAAAGACACATGTACACATGCCAAAATTTTCATGTATGTGAGACACAGCTGCACATACCATAATTTTTCTATATGTGAGACAACTGCACATGCCAGCGTTCTCATAATTGTGACATTGCCACAGTTGCCAGCATTCTCATATATGTGAGCCACAGCTGTACATGCCAACATTCTCTTATATGTAGGACTCAGATGCATATGCCAGTGTTTTTCTGTATTTGATACACAGCCCCACATGCCAGGATTTTCATATATGTAAGACACAGTCAAACATGCCAGTGTTCTCATGTTTGTATGATGCACTCACACATACCAATATTCTCCTGTATGTGAGACACAGCTGCACATGCAAGCAGTCTCCTTTGTGTGAGATGCAGCCACACATACCAGCATTTTCCTGTCTGCAAGACACAGCCACACATGCCAACATTCTCCTGTATGTGATACACAACTTCACATGCTAGCATTTTCATATATGTGACACAGCCCCTCATGGCAGGATTCTCATGTATGTGAGACACAACTGCCTATTCCTGCATTCTCTTATATGTGGGACACAGCTGCAGATGCCAGGATTCTGACATATATGAGACACAGATGCATATGTCGACATTCTCGTATATGGAAGGCAGAGCCACACATGCCAACATTCTCCTATATGTAAGACTCAGCTACACCTGAAAGCTTTCTCATGTATGTGAGACACAGCCACATATGCTAGGATTCTCATGTATGTGAGACACAGACACCCATGACAGCATTTCTATATATGTGAGACAGAACCCCACATGCCAGCATTTTCCTATGTATGAGACATAGCCACACATTCAATCATTGTCATATACATGATACAGATCCTCACATACCAGCAATCTTCTTTATGTGAGACACAGCCTCACATACCAGCATTCTCATATATTACAGACACAGACACACATGCCAGCATTCTGATACATGTAAGACACAGCCACACATGGCAACATTCCCATAAACGTGAGAAACAGCCACATGTACCAGCATTTTCCTATCAGTAAGATATGGCTACAGATGCAGTCATTCTCATATATGTGAAATAGACCCACACATGACAGCAATCTTATGTATGTGAGACACAGCCACACACACAGCATTCTCATATATTTGAGACGCGGCCACACGTACCTGCATTCCCCTATATGTGAGATACAGTTGCAAATGTCAGCATTCTGTTCTGTGTGAAACATGGATGCCCATGCAAGCATTTTCTTGTATGTGAGACATAGCCACACATGCCAACATTCACATATATGTCAGACATACCCACACATGCCAGTAATCTGATGTATATGAGACAGAGCCACACATGCTTGCATTCTCCTATATGTGAGATACAAACATACATGTCAGCATTTTAATTTACATGAAACACAGTGGCACATGCCAGTATCCTCATGTATGTGAAACACAGCCACACATGCCAGCATTCTCATATATGAGAGGCAGCCACATATGCCAACTTTCTCCTAAATATGAGAGACAGCTGCACATGCCAAGAATCTGACATATATGTGCCACAGATGCACATGCCAGCATTATTTTATATGTGAGGCACAGCCACATTCTGCTATATGTGATTCACAACTGCACATGCCAGCATTCTCATATATGTGACTCAATACCTTGTAACCACCACTCTAAACGCAAATGCACATCCGAATATCCCAAACAGTAAAAAAACAAAATCCACTGTTGTGAGTAAAAACAGCAATACAATTTATTCCACAACGTTAAGCGCTTTCACTCACTAAAATGTGAGCTTCTTCAGAACAAATACATTCATATTCAAACATTTTAAATAGCTTAGTTGGCACCAAAATTTAAAACCAATACATACATACATACATACAATAGAAGTATGGTGGCAGCTTTTCACTGATGCCACCACCACCCCTGGATTAAATGAGTATATATCTATCAAACCTCTTTTAGATAGAAGAAGATGAACAGGTCTTGACATTTACTACACAGTTTTTTTTAATTCAATATAGTATTCACTATATAGTGTTATTGACGTTATTAATTATTAATTATATGTATCTCCAGATATGTTTGATGTTAAATATTTATCATTTTATTATTTCTATACATTTTTAAAATATAGTAGTGGAGTTAGATTTAAGTTATTTATATTTTTTATATAGGTTTATATGAATTGTGTATAAGTGTAGTATGTCGCTTTAAGAATGGGAGTATTGGTTTTAAATTTTGGCACCAACTAAGCTATTTAAACTGTTTGAATATGAATGTATTTGTTCTGATGAAGCTCACATTTTAGTGAGTGAAAGTGCTTAATGTTATGGAATAAATTGTATCGCTGTTTTTACTCACAACAGTGGATTTTGTTTTTTTACTCTTTGGGACATTCGGATGTGCATTTGCGTTTAGAGTGGTGGTTTCAAGGTATCGAGTTGAACTGAACGCATTCTTACTTTTGTTTCTGTTGTTGAATATATGTGACTCAGCCACACATGCCAGTATTCTCATAAATGTGATATAGCCATACATGCCAGCATTTTCCCATCTGTGAGACACAGATGCACATACATAATTTTTATCTATGTGACATAGCTGTACATGCCATCATGTTCATATATGTGAGACACAGCTACACATGCCATCATTCTCCTCTCTCTGAGACTGAGACACACATGATAGCACTCTCCTATATGTGAGACACATCTGCACATGCCAGCATTCTCATATTTGTGACACACTGCCACTTATGCCAGTGTTTATCTGTATATAAATTACTGCTGCATATGCCAGGATTCTGACATATGTGAGACACAGATGTGCATGCCAGCATGCTGCTATATGTGAGACCCAGCTGCACATGCCAGCATTCTTCTTAAAGTGAGACACAGCCACACATATGCCAGTATTCTCCTTAATGTGAGACACAGCTGCACAACATTCTTCTATATGTGAGACACAGACACACATGCCAGCATTTTCAAGTATGTGGGACACAGCTGCACATGCCAGGATTCTCATATATGTGCGAAACAGATGTACATGTCAGCATTTTTGTGTATGTGATACACAGCCACCAATGTCAGCATTCTCCTATTTATGAGACACAGCCACACATGCTAACATTCTCCTATCTGAGAGACACAGCCAAACATGCCAGTATTCTCCTATAAGTTAGAGACAGTCTCACATGTCAGCATCCTACTATATTATGAGACACAGACACACATGCCATTATTCTCATGTATGTGAGACACAGACACATATGCCAGAATTATCATGTATGTGAGACACAGCCACACATGCCGGCATTCTCATGTATGTGAGACAGATCACAGTATTTTCCTATCTGTAAGACACAGCCACACATGCCAACATTCTCCTGTATGTGATGCACAATTCCACATGCCAGCATTCTCATATATGTGACTCAGCCACACATGGCAGCATTTTCATGTATGTGAGACACAGGTGCATATTCCAGCATTTTTGTATATGTGAGATACAGTCACACATGCCAACATTTTCCTATCTGTAAGACACAGACACTCATGCCAACATTCTACAGTATGTGAGACAGCTCACAACATCTTCCTATCTGTAAGACACAGCCACACATGCCAATATTCTCCTGTATGTGATGCACAATTCCACATGCCAGCATTCTCATATATGTGACTCAGCCACACATGGCAGCATTCTCATGTATGTGAGACACATGTGCATATTCCAGCATTTTTGTATATGTGAGATACAGTCACACATGCCAACATTTTCCTATCTGTAAGACACAGACACTCATGCCAACATTCTACTGTATGTGAGACACAACTGCACATGCCAGCATTCTTATATATTTGAAACAACCACCCATACCAGCATTCTCATATATGTAACACAGCTTTACATAGCAGCATTATCCTATCCATGAGACACAGACATACATGCCAGCATTCTCTTATATGTGAGACATAGCCACACATGCCAGCATTCTCAAATCTGTGAGACAAAGCAAAACATTTCAGCATTTTCCTATATGTGGGACACAGCCACACATGCTAGCATTCTCCTATATGTGAGACACAGATGCACATGCCAGCATTCTGACATACATGAGACACAGATGCATATGCCAGCATTTTCCTATATGTAAGGCAGAACCACACATGTCACCATTCTCATGTATGCAAGACACAGCCACATATGCCCGAATTCTCATGTATGTGAGACACAGACAAACTTTCCAGCATTCCCAGATATGTGAAACACAGTCACACATGCCAGCATTTTACTATTTGCAAAACATAGCCACACATGTGATCATTCTCATATATGTGATACAGACTCTCACATGACGGCAATCTTATGTATATGAGACACAGCTGCACATACCAGCATTCTTGTATATTTGAGACACAGCTGCACATGCCAGCATTCTCCTTTATGTGAGATACAGTCACACATATCAGCATTCTGTTATATGTAAGACACAAACACACATGCCAGCATTTTCATGTATGAGAGAACCAGCTGTGCATGCCAGCATTCGCAGTGGGAGTGGTAAGCACTAGGTAGCCTATCTTCCACAAGAGGCATGGTTTCTGGCCCAGAAATTGTAGTTTATTGGCCATTTGGGCAGTTTTTCCATCCCTTTCAACTTTCTAGTTTAAAAGCTTGCATTTGCACTTGTTCCCTACCTTTCCTGTAACTAGTCTAGTCCAGATACAGATTTGCTGTATCCAGGACTGTTTGTAAGTTTCTGAGGCTCCCAAGTCTTTTTGTGTTGGAGGGAACCCTTCTAGCTTATCAGTGGGAGTGATAAGCACTAGGTAGCCTATCTACCACAAGAGGAGTGGTTTCTGGCCCAGAAATTGTAGTTTATTGGCCATTTGGGTAGTGTTTCCATCCCTTTCAACTTTCTGGTTTAAAAGCCTGTGTTTTCATGGGTTTATGCTTGTTTAACTTTTACTGGTGCCAGAAAGTCTTCTGTTCAGTTTTTTCCCTTGCATCTTGCTAGTTCTTTCTCTCTTGCACTTCAAATAGCTTAATCACTTTGGACTTCAACAGGTTTTTGTAGCAATTATTGTAGCACACCTAAGTGCCATCAGCACTAGTTTTCTTCATGGAAATAGCTCCAGTACTTAGTAGTTATGCCCACCCCTCCTGGCATGATTAAAGGGCAGTTTCCTGTGCTTTCTCCTATTAATCTGGTGCACTTGGGCATTCTGACACAGTGTTGCAACTGCCTCATGTACACAGACAACCCTCTCCTCTTACCTCCCAACACTCAGACTTGTGAGAGATGCACTTATATCACCAAATTGGAAGCTACACACTCTCCAGCCAAGACCAAACTAGCTGGTCAAGAGGAGAAGGTCAACACCTGCACCACACCACATGGAACACATAGCCCTCCAGAACACCCACCATCACATCTCTCACATAAAAACACAAACCACACACCCACCTTCACAGAGGCTCTCAATAGAAATTTATCCAAACAGCAGAGACCTCCAAGACAGAAATGCACTTGACCACCACAACACAGCAAAAACCACAGGACACATAGCTCACCTCCACAGTGTGCCCCTCAACTTAAGCCCCTAAGGCTAAACACCTTGCCCAATACACTAATCATAGGTGACTCAATAGTGAGGCACACAGATGTCCCACTCACTAGATTGAATAAGGAGAAAGTAAGAGTCAGCTGTCTATCAGATGCCAGAATCTGACACATAACACATGCACTCAGGTCAGTCCACAACAAGTACAAGCATGACTCTGTCATTGTCCATGTGGGGTGAATGACCTGAGACGCACCTCCCTGGACTACATGAAAAGAGACATGGTGGAGCTCTCGGATTTTGTGGCTCAGGCAAGTATGACGCTAGCCCTGAGAAGTATCCTACCATCACCCAGAATGATACCACAGTACAAACAAAAAGTGATTGACTTCAACAATTGTCTAAATTTAATGTGTCATTCTAAGGGGATCCAGTATCTCTCTGCTTGGGACAGCATGATTGACAGACCCCGATTCTTTGCCAGAGGTGACCTGCATTTGTCACCCCTGGATTTCTGGGTATTGGCTAAGGCTCTTGCCACCCCTATAGTGCCTTTTTTAGGTGGTGTTCCAAAGACCAAATTACCACCATAACAGCTATAAATAAATGCAATCTGGGGGTCATGCTGCTCAAAGCTAGAATTCTAAATCTCAAGATGGACTCACTTGAAGCACTCTTCAAAATGGAGAATATTGACATTTGTGCTGTAAAGGAGACCTGGTTTAAAGTGGCAGAAAGCACTCCTGCGCTACCAGACTATAACTTATTCCACACCTTTCGGCCCTGAAACATGGACCATAGCTCCAAAGGCGGTGGTGTCTCCATATTCATAAAGGATATGCACACCTCCAGACTAGTAGCCCAGCATTATGCATCTGAGATACTTCAGGTACAACTAACATTGGGTAAGATGGCGATCCAGGTCATAGCCTGCTATAGGTCCCCAACCATGTCCCTAGACTCTTACTGCATGTTCCTCAGCACCCTGGAATTTATCAAGGTCCAACCCAACACTCTCATACTTGGAGACTTCAACTACCCCTCCATCAACTGGGAGAACTACTCAAGCACCAATACACTGGGCCAACGCTTCCTGGAATTAATCAATTCCAATGCCCTCGACCAGCTCATTCTGACCCCCACTAGAGGAAGCAACATCCTCAACCTGATTATCACTAACATAGGTGACCTTTGCTATACAGCAGTAGTCAGTCCCTCCTTGGTCAGATTGGGCCATAAACTAATCACCTGGAAATCCACATCTCACCCACACACCCCTGCAAAAGTAACCACCTTGAAAAACTTCTCCAAAGCTGACCTTGGGCACCTAAAAACAGAGGTGGCTAACTTCACGGCACCCATGCCAATGGAAAATAGCTGCATGACTGCCAAATCATGCACCAATGCACTGTAAAAACATGTACATAAATGCATGGAACTAGCCATACCCAACAGAACCAAGATGCTGCCCTCAAAAAAAGGAAGCCAATCTGGTGGTCCCCTGCCATTAATAAACTCTACAACAGAAGGAAGAAACACTTGCAGAAAAAGGTGAAGTCCCAAGACTGAAACTCCCTTATTAGTCTCAACAAAAAGTTGAGATCCCTCACCAAATCTTCCAAAGCCAGCTGTGAAGGTAGAATTGTGGCAGACAGTAAAAACAATCACAAAGCCTTCTATAGTTATATCAGGAACCTCCATGGCAATACCCAGATTTGCTCTGAGTTACTGCACAATGATACCGCCTATACTGAGCCAACAGATATTGTCAACATACTGGCCAACAGATTCAGTGCCTTTTTTAGGCAAGGCTCAAATTCTAAACCTACCACCCTAGAACACAAAAAAGGAAAAAAACTAAGGGTAATGCTGCTCAATGCCAGAAGTCTAAATCTCAAAATGCACGCACTCGAGGCCCTTCTCAGTATGGAGAACATCGATGTCTGTGCTGTGACAGAAACCTGGTTCAAGGCTCCTGAGAGCACCCCAGCGCTATCAGGTTTTACCTCATATCAGGCGTTCCGGCCCCAAAATCCGGACAATACCAAGAAAGGAGGGGGGGTATCCATATTCATCAAGGACACCCACACCTCAAGACTGGTGGCAACGCACAATGCATCGGAGACCATCCAGGTGCAATTAACCATAGGCAAGACTGCTCTGCAAATTGTAGCATGTTACAGGCCACCCTCACAAACTCAGGAAACTCACATGGCCTTCCTGAAAACACTAGAGGGGATAAATGTATCACCAAACACCATCATACTAGGTGACTTCAATTACCCTAATATAGACTGGGAACACTACTCAAGCCCAAACACCCTAGCCCAAAAGTTCCTGGAATTCATAAACTCAAATGCCATGGAACAACTAGTCACCATCCCCACAAGAGGAGATAACATACTTGATCTCATCATCACGAACATGGGAGCACAATGTTCAACACCGAAGTATACCCCTCACTGGTGAGATCAGATCACAAACTAATCTCGCTGGAGGTCCTCATCCCACCCCACCTGAAATAAAAAAGACCACAGTAAAGAACTTCTCAAAAGCCGACTTCACACTTCTAAAGACTAGTGTGGTCTCCTTTCAGACCCCAAGCCGTGGAAAACAATACTCAAGCCGCTGAATCACTTACAAACGCCTTCTACCAGCACCTGCAGGACTGCATGGATAAGGCAATCCCAAGCAAAACAAAGACTCTTTGTACCAAAGGCAAGCGTCCAGTCTGGTGGACCCCAGCCATAAACAAACTCTACAACAAAGGAGGAAGCTACTACAAGATAGAGCAAAATCCTTAAAAGGTAAGACACCCTTGATCACTATAAGTAAAAACTAAGAGCTCTCATAAAATCATCCAAAGCAAATTTCGAGAGAAAAATAGCTAAAGACTCAAAAGACAATCATAAGGCCTTCTTTAGCTATGTTAGAAACCTAGGAGGAAACTCCCAGATATGCTCAGAACTAGTTCAAAATGATGTGAAGATTACTGATCCTACAGACATTGCCAACATACTGGCTGACAGGTTCAGTGCAAACTCCCAAAGGAGAGATATCTATACCAAATGAGTGCAGCCCCCAAACATCTCCAGCCCAAGTGAGAACTGCTCTCTCCAAAGCAAAAACACAGCATCCATGGGACCCGATGGTGTCCCCGGCTGTGTGCTCCACGAACTCAATGAGGAATTAAACCCACAGCTAGGACAGCTGTTTAATCAAAGTCTTACCTCTGGATACTGGTCCAGGGAGTGGCGCACTGCAACTGTGGTCCCACTTCACAAAGGCGGTGCCTCCACAGACCCTGGAAATTACCGGCCCATTAGCTTGACAAGCCTTATCTGCAAAGCCATGGAGAGGATCATAATGGACCTCATAAATAAAGACATAGGGAATTTGCAGACTTTGGATCCAACCCAGTTTGGCTTTGTCAAAGGCAGATCATGCCTTTTAAACTTGGTTGACTTTTTGAAACAGTCACCAAAGCCATTGATGAGGAAAGGCAGTCCATACAGCCTACCTCGATCTGGCTAAGGCCTTGATACAATACCCCACTCGGGTATCATTGAAAAACTCATCAGCTTAAATGTTAACCCATACATCACAAGATGGGTTGCAAACTGGCTGAGTGACAGAACCCACAGGGTCAGAGTTGCTGGCGCCATGTCAGACTCAAAGCCTGTCACAAGTGGTGTCCCACAGGGCTCAGTCCTGGGCCCACTCTTGTTTGGCATCTACTTTTCCGAAGTACAAGCAAACACAGGAGGGTTATGGCTGACTAAGTTTGCAGATGACTGCAAACTGGCGCCATAGTAGAAAACACATCTGACACAGATATCCTTCAGAAGGGTCTCACAGAAACGGATAACTGGTGCCAGAGCCACGGCCTAAAGTTAAATGCCAAAAAATGCATAGTCATACCCTTCGGGAAAAACAAGGTTACCCCTAGCTACCAAATAGGTGGCAATCCACTGAGCACAGAAGAAGTTATCAGGGACCTGGGGACCCAGGTTGATAGTAGTCTGTCATTCGACACCCATGTAGCTAAAGTAGTTAGGAAGTCCTTCTACATTGCCCACCTTATCATGAAGGGATTCTCATCTAGATCAAGGGAGGTCATAGTCTCCCTTTACTCATCACTCATCAGACCAATGATTGAGTACAATGCCCCATTCGGAATGTATCTGACCCGACACTTGCAGCAGCTGGAGAGGCCACAAAGTTCCTCACCAAAAGGATAAAGGGTCTCAAAAATCTGTCCTATGCTGCCCGACTGAAAGAACTCCAGCTCTATTCAGTCGCTTACCGCTTGCTCAGAGGTGACCTTTGCCTAACATACAAGGCCATGTCAAACCCAGATTTGATGAATATGCTTCACCTCAAAAATCTAGATCCATCAGAGCCACAAGGGCGGAGACTTAAACCTCGACACGGCTATTAATAGGGCGTGCTGGAGGGATAGATTCATCACCCAAAGACTCCCTATGCTGTGGAACAAAATCCCGGTACATGTGAGGCAGAGCACCTTGCTGGCCTTGTTCAAGAGAAATCTTGACCAATGGATGGGAGATCGCAGATATACCCCAGGAATTACCTCAGTGTCACTGCTCGACAGAGGCACAGCAAAATAATGGGTATAGTTCCCCATACTAAAGGGGTGGCGTAAGCCACAAAACAATGGGCTAGGCTTATAAATGCCCTCGGGCAGATAGCCTAGTATGAACCTATGAACCTATGAACTTTACCTCTCTCCCCAAAGGACCGATCCCATTACTGGAAGAATGCCAGACACCTGGCATTACTGCAGTACAGGTTAAAGCTGCATTTTCCAAGGCCACAAATACAGCTTCCATGAGACCCAATAATCTCCCTTGATGTGTTCTACATGAACTACAAAGCAAACTGGCACCACATTTGTGTGCCTTGTTCAGTCACAGCCTCCTCCCCTCAGGCTTTGTCCCTACTGAATAGTGTATTGCTACAGTCATCCCCCTCCATAAAGGGAGAGCAACTACAGACCCTGGGATTTATCACCCCATTAGCCTGATGAGTCCAAAATGCAAAGCTATGGAGCACATCATCATGGACCTGATTAACAAAGATATAGGAACTCTCCAAACTCTAGACCCCATGCAGTTTGGCTTTGTGAAAGGGAGATCATGCCTGCTCAACCTGGCTGATTTCTTTGAGTCAGTCACCAGGGTTGTGGATGAAAGTAAGGCAGTGCATACAGCCTAGCTCGATCTGGCCAAGCCCTTTGATACCATTCCTCACTTGAGAATTATTGATTAACTCACCAATCTAGGCATCAACACCTATATCACTAGGTGGGTTGAAAATTGCCTCACAGATAGAACATACAGTGTGAAAGTAGTAGACTCCAAGTCAGACTGCTGACCAGTCATGAGTGGAGTCCCACAGGAATCGATCCTGGATCCTCTCCTGTTCGGCATCCACTTCTTAGAAGTCCAGGCCAACACAAAGGGACTCTGGGTAATCAAGTTCACAAATGACTGCAAGCTGGGAGCCATTATTAATTACCCAGGTGATGCAGACATCCTACAGGAAGGCCTCACTGTTGCCAATGACTGGTGTCGAACCCATGGCCTTAAGCTTAATGCCAAAAAATGTGTTGTCATCCCCTTTGGTAAAAACTCAGTTCCCACTAATTACCACATTGATGGGTGCCCACTGAACGCTGAAGGCGTTATAAGAGATCTGGGGATGCAGGTTGACAGCAACCTCTCCTTCGACCACCACATTGCCACTGTGGTCAGAAAGTCCTTCTATGTGGTACATCTCATTGCCAAGGGTTTTGAATCCAGGAAGAAAGAGGTCCATCATCTCTCTCTAATCTTCCCTCATTATCATTGAGTATAATGTCCCATTTGGCATGTACCTCACTAGACACCTGCAACAGCTGGAGAGGCCACAGGAGTACCTCACGAAGAGGATCCTGGGCATTAAACACATCCTACATGGACAGACTCAAAAGACTCCAGCTATTCTCTGTCTCATATCGCCTACTTAGAGGTGATCTTTGCTTGACTTACAAAGCTATGTCTGACCCAGCCCTGTTAGAAAGGCTACATCTAAAGAAATCCCAATCCCTTTGCACCACACGCTCCAGAGACCTCAACCTCATTATCAAAAAAACAGCCAGCACACAAAATGAGGAGAAGTAAGACATTAATTAAGTCTTCACAGTCACAGACCGTTTTCGGACAAAAGCCTTTTTCAATGTAGATATCCAACTGTGATTAATTAGCCCATTTATAGGCATATGCAAGACCTAAAACATAAACCACCAATCAGCATGAATCAATATAAGAAATTAGCATGAAAATTATAAATGATCATTCAGACTAGGTGGAAATAGCCCACCCAGTCTAACTATCCAAGCCTTTTCTTTTTTATTTAATATATCATGCCAACCAGCCTTAGAATACTTAGGACCACACACTTTATCAATTATAATACATTGAAATTTGGCAGTGACATGACCAATGGCATGTTTATTTAGTGCATTGGTAAGAACCTTATTTCTAACATTACTCAGATGTTCAGAAATACGTAACTTCACAGGTCTAGACATTTGACCTATATAAAATGCTGAGCAAGTGTATACAGAGAGATAGACAAGCCAGTCACTATTACAGTTTGCAAGTGTATTCATTTCAAAAATATGAGATGCATTCTAATTTCTTATGCTGATTGGTGGTTTATGTTTTAGGTTTTGCATATGCCTATAAATGGGATAATTAATCCCAGTTGGATATCTACATTGAAAAAGGCCTTTGGCCGAAACCGGTCTGTGACTTTGAAGACTTAATTAAAGTCTTACTTCTCCTATTTTTGTGTGCTGGCTGTTTATTCAATATTGGGTTTGTCTTACTGAGCCATTGCACTTGCCGTCTGAGCAGAGGATTTAAGTGTTGGACCTCAACCTCATTACCACAATCAACAGAACATGCTGGAGGGACAGGTTCCTCACCCAGAGACTGCCCATGCTCTGGAATAGACTTCCCATCCATGTCAAGCAGAGCACCTCGCTGTCCCTCTTCAAGAGAAATCTTGATGAGTGGATGGGTAATAGAAAGTTCACCCCGGGGATCACTCCAGTGGCTCTAATTGATAGAGGCACTGGGAACTAACATCGGGTGGCACAATGTCAGGGCACTTCTATGGACTAGGCTTGTAAAGGCTCCAGGGCCATTAGCCTAGTACACATCTATGAACCTATGAACCTATATATGTAAGACAGAGCCACACATGCCAGTATTCTCATGTATGTGAGACGCAGCCGCACATTCTAGCCTTCTCATATTGTGAGACACAGCTGCACATCCCAACAGTCTCATGTATGTGAGACAGCCACACATGCAAGCATTCATATATATTTGAGACACAGCCACATATGCCCGCATTCTTCTTTATGTGAGACACAGCCGGACATGCCAGCATTCTTCTATATGTGGGACACAACCACACATGCTGGCATTCTCATATAGGTCAGATACAGCCACACATGCCAGCATTCTCATATCTGTCAGACACAGTCACAGAAGCTAGCATTCTCCTATATCTGAGAAACAGTTGCAATGCCAGGATTCTGACATATATACGCTAGCATTCTCCTATATGTGAGATACAGCCACAGATGCTAGAATTCTTTTATATGTGACACACAGATGCACAAGCCAGCATTCTCCTATATGTGAGACATAGCCACACATACCTACATTCCCATATCTGTGACACATGGTGGCACATGCCAGCATTCTTATATATGTGAGACACAGCAGCACATGCCAGCATTCTCATATATGTGAGACACAGCCACACATGCCAGTATTCTTATATATGTGAGACACAGCCATACATGCAAGTATTCTCATATCTGTGAGCCACAGCCACATATGCCAACATTCTCTTAAATGTGAGGCACAGCAACATATGCCAGCATTCTTGTGTATTTGAGACACAGCTGCACATATCTGCATTCTCATGTATGAGAGACAGAAACACACATGATGGCATTCTCATAAATGTGAGCTACAGACACACATGCTAACATTCTCTTGAATGTGATTCATAATTGCATATGCCAGCATTCTCATATGTGTCACACAGCCACACATGGTAGAATTTTCATGTATGTGAGACACAGCTACATGTGACAGCATTCTCATGTATGTGAGACACAGCCATGTATGCCAGTATTCTTATGTATGTGAGACACAGATGCCCATGTCAGCACTCCAATAAATGTGAGACACAGCCACACATGCCAGCATTCTCCAGTATGTGAGACATGGACACACATGCCTGCATTTTCATGTATGTGAGACACAGATGTACATGCCAGCATTCCGATAAATGTAAGACACAGCTACACATGCCAGTATTCTCATGTATGTGAAACACAACCCCACATGCCAGCATTCTCATATATGTGAGATGCGGCCACACATGGTAGCATTATCCTGTATATGAGACACAGATGCAAAAGCTGGCATTCTCCAATATTTGAGACACAGATGCACATGACAGCTTTCTCGTATATGTGAGACATCACTGCACATGCCAGCATTCCCATAGATGTGAGACACAGCTACACATGCCAGCATTTTCATATCTGTGAGACAGTCGTACATATCAGCATTCTCCTATATGTGAGATACAAACACATATGCCAGGATTTTTATGTATATTTGACACAGCAGCACATGCCAGCATTCTCATATATGTAAGACACAGGTACACATGTCAGAATTTTCATGTATGTGAGACACAGCTGCATATACCAGCATTTTCCTATATGTGAGACAACTACACATGCCAGCATTTTCATAATTCTGACATTGCTGCAGTTGTCAGCATTCTCATATATGTGAGAAACAGCTGCACATACCTGCATTCTCCAATATGTGGGACTCAGATGCATATGCTAGTGTTTTTCTGTATGTGATACACAGCCCCACATGCCAGGATTTTCATATATATAAGAGACAGACACGCATGCTATTATTCCCATGTTTGTGATACACAATCTCTCATGCCAATATTCTCCTATATGTGAGACACAGCTCCACATCAAAGCAGTCTCCTTTGTGTGAGATACAGCCACACATGCCAGCATTTTCCTGTCTGTAAGACACAGTCACACATGCCAACATTCTTCTGTATTTGATACACAACTGAACATGCCAGCATTCTCTTATATGTGACACAGCCCCATATGGCAACATCCTCCCGTATGTGAGAAACAACAGCACATGCCAGTATTCTCATATATGTGACACAGCCACACATAGCATTCTCGTATATGTGACACAGCCATACATGCCAGCATTCTCATATCCATGAGACACAGATGCACATGCCAGCATTCTCCAATATGTGAGAGACAACCAATGTGCTAGCATTTCCAAATCTGTGAGACACAACCAAACAAGCCAATATTCTCATATCTGTAGGTCACAGCCACACATGCTAGCATTCTCCTGTATGTGAGACACAAATGCACATGTCAGAATTCTCCTATATGTAAGGCAGAGCCACACATGCCAGCATTCTCCTATATGTAAGACACAGCTACACATGAAAGCGCTCTCATGTATGTGAGACACAGCCTCATATGCCAGGATTCTCATGTATGTGAGATGAAAATGCCCATGCCAGCATTTTCATATATGTGAAACAGAACCCCACATGCCAGGATTTTCCTATCTGTGAGACATAGCCACATGTGATCATTCTCATATACATGATACAGACCCTCACATGCCAGCAATCATCTGTATTTGAGACACAGCCACACACCAGCATTCTTGTATATTTGAGATACATCCACACATGTCAGCATTCTCCTGTATGTGAGATACAGTCACACGTGTCGGAATTCTCCTATAAGTGAGACACAGACATGCATGCTAGCATTTTCATGTATGTGAGACACAGCCATACATACTAATATTCCCATATATGCAAGACACAGCTGCACATGCCAGTATTCTCATGTATACAAAACACAGCCTCCACATCCCAGCATTCTCATGTATATGAGACACAGCCACCATGCCAGCATTCTCCTATATGTGAGACACAGCCACACATGCCAGCATTCTCATATATGTGAGACATGGATGCACATGCCAGCATTTTCATGTATGTGAGACACAGGCACATGCCAGCATTCTCATACATGTAAGGCACAGCCCACATGGAAGCTTTCCCATATATTTTAATATGCATCCACACATGCCAACGTTTTCCTATCTCTGAGACACATCCAACACGCCAATATTCTCATATGTGTGAGACTCACAGGCACATGCCAACATCCTCATAAATGATAGAGCCACAGATGCCAGCAGTCTCATGTATGTGAAGCACAGCCGCACATGTCAGCATTCTCTTCTATGTGAGACATAGTCACACATGCTGGCCTTCTCATATATGTGAGACACAGCTGCACATGCAGTCATTCACATATATTTGAGACACAGCCACACATGCCAGCATTCTCCTTTATGTGAGACACAGCTAGACAAGTCAGCATTCTGCTGTATGTGGAACATAACCACACACACCAGCATTCTCATACCTTTGAGACACATTAACAGATGTCAGCATTCTCCTATATCTGAGAAAAAGTTGCACATGTCAGGATTCTGACATATATGAGACACAGATGCACATACCAGCATTTTTCCATATGTGAGACACAGTTGCACATGATAGAATTCTCCTACATGTGGCACATAGATGCACATGCCAGCATTCTCCTATATGTGTGACATAGCCACACATACCTGCATTCCCATACCTGTGACACACAGTGGCATATGACAGCATTCTCCCATATATGAGACACAACTGCAAATGCAGGATTTTGACATATTTGCATCACAGATGTACATGCCAGTATTCTCCTAAATGTGAGACACTCCCACACATCAGCATTCCCCTTAGTGTGAGACACAGCCATACACATACCAGCATTATCCCATGTTTGAGGAGCAGCCACACATGTCAGCTTTCTCGTGAATGTGAGACACAGTCACAAATGCCAGCATTCTCCTTAATGTGAGACACCGCCACACATCCCAGGATTTTCCTAACTGTGAGACACAGCTGCACATGTCAGCCTTCTCATGTATGTGAGACACTGCCACACATGCCAGTATTTTCCTATCTGTGAGATACAACCACACGTGGCTGGATTTTTATTTATGTGAGACACAGATACACATACCATTATTTTACTACATGTGACACAGCCAGACATGGCAGAATTCTCCTAAGTGTGAGAGACAACTGCCCATGCAAGCATTCTCCTGTTTATCAAACACAGCCATGCATGCCAGTATTCTCATATATGTGAGACACATCTGCACATGCGACCATTCTCCTATATGTGGGGCTCAGATGCATATGCCAGTGTTTTTCTGTATGTAATGCACAGCCCCACATGCCAGGATTTTCATATATGTAAGACACAAACATGCCAGTATTCTCATGTTTGTGAGACACACTCGGACATACCAATATTCTCCTGCATGAGAGACACAGCTGCACATAAAAGCAGTCTCCTTTGTGTGAGATACAGCCACACATGCCAATATTTTCCTGTCTGTAAGACACAGCCACACATGCCAACATTCTTCTGCATGTGATGCATGACTGCACATGCTAGCATTCTCATATATGTGACACAGACCCTCTTGGCATGATTCTCATGTATGTGAGACACAACTGCACATACCAGCATTTTTGCATATGTGAGACACAGCCACACATGCCACCATTCTTCTGTATGTGAGACACAACAGTGCATATCAGTATTCTCATATATGTGACACAGCCACACATGCCAGAATTCTCATATATGTGACACAGCCATACATGCCGGCATTCTCCTATCTGTAAGACATTGCCACACATACCAGCAGTTCCGAATCTGTGAGACACAGCTAAACAAGCCAGCATTCTCATATGTGCAAAACACAGCCACACATGCTAGTATTCTCCTATATGTGAGACACAGATGCACGTCAGCATTCTCCTATATGTAAGGCAGAGCCACACATGACAGCATTCTCCTATATGTAAGACACAGCTATACGTGAAAGCATTCTCATGTACGTGAGACACAGCCACGTATGCTAGGATTCTCATGTATGTGAGACGCAGACACCCATGACAGCATTTATATATATGTGAGACATAACCCCACAAGCCAGCATTTTCCTATCTATGAGACATAGCCACACATTCGATCATTCTTATATACATGATACAAACCTTACATGCCAGAAATATTCTGTATGTGAGACACAGTCACACATACCAGCATTCTAATATATTTCAGACACAGCCACACATGCCAGCATTCTCCTGTATGTGAGATACAGTTGCACATATCAGAATTCTCCTATATGTGAGAGACGAATCCAAAAAACCACCATGGATGCACCACCACGGAAAGAATATATCCACAAAATGAAAGCAACTGTATTGAAATACATCCAACTTTATTAAAATGATAAAACCAAGTGTGCACATTCAGGAAAAAACAAGTATTCAAAGAGTGAACACATTCAGGATAAATGCTTTCGGACGTAGATTTCTTCAGATCCTGTTTCCTTCCTGGTAGATTTTCTAATTAAAAATATAATCCACCTATCACAGGTTTCTCTAAGAACCAATGCTTTCATTTTCATCAAATCAAGAGAACAACCAATCAGACAAACATAAGGAAACCCGCCTTCCAGTCTATCCAATTAACGGCCTTTGCCATTGCTTCTTCCTTTTAGTACAGGTTTCAGTGACACCATCCCATTTAAACTGAGACTACGGTCTGCCCTTAAGTTTATAATCCAGTTAACCTCTTGTTATTTCAGTTTTGTTTCAGATATCCCCTCCTCTTTTAGCTGAAATAATAATTGTAAAGCTTTAAACTTGAGGGTATGTGAAGGGTGAGCCAAGGCATTTGTTTTGATCCGATCATGAATATTGCTTAAATGCCGTACAATTTTTTTTTTAAACATGTGATCTGTTTTGCCTATATAGTAGGCTGTACATATCTGTCAGGAAGCTATATATACTAGATGTTTCATGTTGCAGTTGGCCTGTTTTCTGAAATAGTATTTCTTATTAGTAGTAGGATGACAAAAGACATTTGAAACATCCATTTAAGGGCATGCCTTGCATCTGCCACACTTAGTGGTGCCTTATTTGCTGTTAGGTGCTTATTGCTCTAATGGAAAACCATATTTTCCACAGAGAAGTCTCTTGATGTTTTTCTTATTCTCAAAAATAAATCTAGGTGTCTCTCCCCCCATACCTTGTATTTTCTCATCTTCAATGTGTACTGGCCGAAATTTCCAAATTATTTCACACACTTGTGAAGTCTCTGTGGAGAAGGTCAGCATGCATCCTAGCATTTGAGGGTAATTAGATATAGTATTCTTTGAACTTCTCTGATCTGTTTTATGGGAAAAAAGGATCTACCTTTCCCTTTTCTAATAGCCTGTATGGATAAAGTATCCATCTGTGTGTCTCTATTACAGTAGCCTCTATTTCTCAGATGAGTTTTTAAACTCTGCTGCTCTGCCGGGAATTCATTCTCCTGAGTCCATAGTCTTGAGATACGAGTCACTTGGTACTCAAAGATGTTGTTGAAAACATGCCTGGGATGCATGCTATTTTTATGCAGATAGTGATTTGTCCAACTGTCCTTGTGAAATATAGCCATAACTATCCCTTCAAGGGGGTTCAGGTGTAACTTTACATCCAAGAATTCACCTTCTTTTTTTGAATAACTCATCTCAAATTCTAGGAAAGATGTAGTATGATTCAAATACATGACAAATTGCGTTAACTTTATGTCATCACCAGCCCAAACCAAAAAGATGTCATCCACAAAGTGGGTATAAAATGCAAGATTCTTGACCCATGGGTTAACATCATTGAGAACATGTTATTTTTCCCACTGAGCTAATACAAGTCTGTACTTATCTCATCGTTTATATGTGAGAGACGGACACACATGCCAGCATTTTCATGTATGTTAGACACAGCCATACATACTAGCATTCCCATATTTGTAAGACACAGCCGCACATGCCAGTATTCTCATGTATGTGAAACATGCCCCACATGCAAGCATTCTCATGTATGTGAGAGACAGCCACCATGCCATCATTCTCCTTTGTGTGAGACACAGCTGCACATGCCAGCATTCTCATACATGTAAGACACAGCCACACATGGCAGCATTCCCATATATGTGAGACACAGCCACACATACCAGCATTTTCCTATCTGTGAGATATGGCTACACATGCAGTCATTCTCATATATGTGAAATAGACCCTCACATGACAGCAATCTTATGCATGTGAGACACAGCCACACATGCAACATTCTTGTGTATTTCAGACACAGCCACACATACCTGCATTCTCCTATATGTGAGATACAGTCGCAAATGTTCATGGATGCCTATGCCAGCATTTTCTTGTATATGAGACATAGACACACCTGCCAACATTCACATATATGTCAGACACACCCACACATGCCAGCAATCTTATGTATATGAGACACAGCCGCACATGCTAGCATTCTCCTATATGTGAGACACAAATATACATGTCAGCATTTTAATTTACATGAGACACAGTGGCACATGTTAGTATTCTCATGGATGTGAAACACATCCACACATGCCAGCATTCTCATATATGAGAGGCAGCCACACCTGCCAACTTTCTCCTAAATGTGAGAGACAGCTGCACATGCCAAGAATCTGACATATATGTGCCACTGATGCACATGCCAGCATTCTTTTATATGTGAGGCACAGGCACATTCTGCTATATGTGAGACACAACTGCACATATCAGCATTCTCATATATGTGACTCAGCCACACATGCCAGCATTCTCATAAATGTGATATAGCCATACATGCCAGCATTATACTATATGTGAAACACAGATGCACATACATCATTCCTATGTGACACAGCTGTACATGCCATTATTCTCATATATGTGAGACACAGCTGCACATGTCAACATTCTCACACTGCCACTTATGCCAATTTTTTCCTGTATATAAATCACTGCTGAAAATGCCAGGATTTTGACATATGTGAGACACAGATGTACATGCCAGCATGCTCCTTAATGTGAGACACAGCCACAGATATGCCAGCATTCTTCTATATGTGAGACACATCCACATATGGCAGCATTCTCCTTAATGTGAGACACAGCTGCACATATCAGCATTCTCCTATATGTGACACACATGGCAGCATTTTCAAGTATGTGGAACACAGCTCCACATGCCAGCATTATCATATATGTGAGACACAGATGCACATGGCAGCATTTTTGTGTATGTAATACACAGACACTGATGTCAGCATTCTCCTATTTATGAGAAACAGATGCACATGCCAGCATTTTCCTATATGTGAGACACAGCCGCACATGCTAGCATTCTCCTATCTGTGAGACACAGCCAAACATGCCAGTATTCTCCTATATGTTAGACCCAGCCACATGTCAGCATTCTACTATATTATGAGACACAGACACACATGCAATTATTGTCATGTATGTGAGACACAGCCGCACATGCCAGGACTCTCATGCATGTGAGACACAGCCGCACATACCAGCATTCTCATGTATGTGAGACACAGATGCACATACCAGCATTTTCCTATTCACAAGACACAGCCACACATGCCAACCTTCACCTGTATGTGATGCCCAACTCCACATGCCAGCATTCTCCTATATGTGACTCAGCCACACATGGGAGCATTTTCATGTATGAGAGACATAGCTGCATATCCCAGCATGTCTGTATATGTGAGATACAGCCACACATGCCAGCATTTTCCTATCTGTGAGACACAGATGCTCATGCCAACATTCTACTGTATGCGAGACACAACTGCACATGCCAACATTCTTATATATGTGACACAGCCACACATGCCAACATTCTCATATATGTAACACAGCTGTACATACCAGCATTCTCCTATCCGTGTAACACAGACACACATGCCAACATTCTCATATATGTGAGACACAGCCGCACATGCCAGCATTCCCAAATCTGTGAGACAAAGCCACACATGCTAGCATTCTCCTATATGTGAGACACAGATGCACATGGTGGCATTCTGACATATATGAGACACAGATGCATATGCCAGCATTCTCCTATATGTAAGGCAGAGCCACACATGCCAGCATTCTCCAATATGTGATACACAGATACATCTGACAGCATTCTCCTATATTATTAGACAGAGACAGACATGCCAGTATTTACATGTATGTGAGACACAGATACACATGCCAGCATTCTCATGTATTTAAGACGCAGCCACATATCCCAGAATTCTCATGTATGTGAGATACAGACACACTTGCCAGTATTCCTGTGTATGTGAGACACAGTCTCACATGCCAGCATTTTCCTAATTGCAAGACGTAGCCACACGTGATCATTCTCATATATGTGATAAAGATTCTCACATGCTGGCAATCTTATGTATATGAGACACAGCTGCACATACCAGCAATCTCGTATATTTGAGACACAGCTGCACACGCCAGCATTGTCCTTTATGTGAGATACAGTCACACATATCAGCATTCTGTTATATGTGAAACACACATGCCAGCATTTTCATGTATGTGAGACCCAGCTGTACATGCCAGCATTCCCAGTGGGAGTTTTAAGCACTAGGTAGCATGTCTTCCACAAGAGGAGTGGTTTCTGGCCCAGAAATTGTAGTTTATTTTCCATTTGGGCAGTTTTTCCATCCCTTTCAACTTTCTGGTTTAAAAGCTTGCATTTTCATTTGTTTCCTGCCTTTCCTGTAACTAGCCTAGTCCAGATACAGGTTTGCTGTATCCAGGACTGTTTGTAAGCTTCTGAGCCCCCCAAGCCTTTATGTGTTAGAGGGAAGCCTTCTAGCTTATCAGTGGGAGTGGTAAGCACTAGGAAGTCTATTTACCACAAGAGGAGTGGTTTCTGCCCAGACAACATTGTAGTTTATTTGTCATTTGGGCAGTTTTTCCATCCCTTTCAACTTTCTGGTTTAAAAGCCCGTGTTTGTGCAGGTTTACACTTGTTTAAGCTCCACCGAGCTGAGGTAAACTATTACTGGTGCCAGAAAGTCTGCTCCTCTGTTTTTATTTACCTTGAATCTTGCTAGTTCTTTCTCTCTTGCACTTCAAATAGCTTAATCACTTCAAAAGGTTTTTTGTAGCAATTATTGTAGCACACCTAAGTGCCATCAGCACTAGTTGTTCTTCACGGAAATAGCTCCAGTACTTGGTAGTTATGACCACCCCTCCTGGCATGATAAAAAGGCAGTTCCTTGTGCTTTTTCCTATTAACCTGGTGCACTTGGGAATTCTGATGCAGTGTAGCAACTGCCTCATGTACACAGAGAACCCTCTCCTCTTACCTCCCAACACTCAGACTTGTGAGAGATGCACTTATATCACCAAATTGGAAGCTACACACTCTCCAGCCAAGACTGGGCTAGCTGTCCAAGAGGAGAAGGGCAACACCTGCACCACAACACATGGAACACATAGCCCTCCAAAACACCCATCATCACATCTTTCACATAAAAACACAAAACACACACCCACCTTCACAGAGGCTCTCAATAGAAATTTACCCAAACAGCACAGACCTCCAAAACAGAAATGCACTTGACCACCACAACACAGCACAAACAGCTCACCTCCACAGTGTGTCCCTCAACCTAAGCCCCTAAGGCTAAACACCTTGCCCAATACACTAATCATAGGTGACTCAATAGTGAGGCACACAGATGTCCCACTCACTAGGTTGAATAAGGAGAAGGTAACAGTCAACTGTCTATCAGGTGCCATAATCTGACACATAACACACTCACTCAGGTCACTCCACAAGTACAAGCATGACTCTGTCATTGTCCATATGGGGTGAATGACCTGAGACACACCTCCCTGACTACATGAAAATAGACATGATGGACCTCTCAGATTATGTGGCCCAGGCAGGTATGACTCTAGCCCTGAGCAGTATCCTACCATCACCCATAATGATACCGCAATACAAACAAAAAAATGATTGACTTCAACAATAGTCTAAGCTTCTGGTGTCATTCTAAGGGAATCCAGTATCTGTCTGCTGGGGACGACATGATTGATAGACCCTGATGCTTTGTCAGAGATGGCCTGCATCTGTCACCCCTGGGTTTCCGGGTATCAGCTAAGGCTCTTGCTACCCCTATAGTGCCTTTTTTGGAGGTGTTCCAAAGACCAAATTATCACCATAACAGCTATAAATAAATGCAATCTGAGGGTCATGCTCCTCAATGCTAGAAGTCTAAATCTCAAGATTCACTCACTCGAAGCACTCCTCAAAATGGAGAACATCGACATTTGTGGTGTAATGGAGACCTGATTTAAAGAGGCAGATAGCACCCCTACACTACCAGGCTATAACTCATTCCACACCTTTCGGCTCCGAAACATGGACTGTAGCTCCAAAGGCAGTGGTGTCTCCATATTCATAAAGGATATGCACAACTCCAGACTTGTAGCCCAGCATAACACATCTGAGATACTTCAGGTACAACTAAAATTGGTTAAGATGGCGATCCAGGCCATAGCCTGCTATAGGTCCCCACCCATGTCCCTAGACTCGCACTCCAGGCTCCTAAGCACCCTGGAATCTATCAAGGTCCAACCAAACAGTCTCATACTAGGAGACTTCAACTACCCCTTCATCAACTACAGTACTACTCAAGCACTAATACACTGGTCCAAAGCTTCCTGGAATTCATGGGTTCATAATTTCATAGGTAGGTACTAGGCTATCGGCCCAAGGGCCTAAGTAAGCCTAGCCAACAAGGTTCCCTGGCTTACACCATCCAAAAAATTAATTTCCCATTCCTCTGTCAAGCAGAGCCACAGAAGTGATTCCTGGGGTGTATTTCCTATTTCCCATCCACTCAAGATTTTTCTTGAATAGTGCTAATGAGGAACTTTTCTTGGCATAGATGGGTAGCTTGTTCCAGGGTATAGGAAGTCTCTGGGACAGGAATCTATACCTCCAGCATGCCCTGTTTATTGTGGTGACAAGGTTTAGGTCCCTAGAGTGTGTAGCTCAGAGGGATTGGGATTTCTTAAGGTGTAGCATGTCCAACAGCTCTGGGTTTAACATAGCTTTATATGTTAGACAGAAATCTCCTCAGAGTAGGTGATATGCTACAGAGTAAAGCTGCAGTTTTTTGAGACGGTCAGTGTAGGGAATCTGTTTGAGGCCAGTAATCCTCTTTGTGAGATGCTTCTGTGGCCTTTCCAGCTGCTGCAGATGTCTTGTGAGGTACATTCCAAAAGGGGCGCTGTACTCTATAATCGGTCTAATGAGTGCCAAGTAGAGGGGAACAATGACCTCTTTTTTCCTGGATAAGAACCCTTTTGTGATTAGGTGTGTCACATAGAAGAATTTCCAGACTGCTGTGGCAATGTTATTATCAAAGGAGAGACTACTGTCCACCTGGGTCGCAAGGTCTCTTATCACACATTTGGCATTAAGTAGACTGCTGTTTATGTGTTAGTTCACAGGTATAGAGTTTTTACCAAAGGGGATGACAATGCACTTTTTGGCATTGAGTTTGAGGCCATGCCTCGGACACCAGGCATCTGTCTCAGTGAGGCCCTTCTGTAGGATGTCCACATCATTTTGGGGACTCGACTATGGCTCCTAGTTTGCAGTCATCTGCAAACTTCATTAGCCAGAGGCCTACTGTGTTAGCCTGTACTTCAGAGAAGTAGATACCAAACAAGAGAGGTCCCAGGACTGAACCCTGTGGTACTCCACTTGTCACTGCTTTGACGTCAGATTTGGAGTCTGCAACTTTTGCAGTGTGGGTTCTGTCAGTGAGCCAGTTGGCAACCCATCTTGTAATGTAGGGATTTATAGCTAGTTTGGTGTGTTTATCTATAATTCCTGAATGGGTGATGGTGTCGAAAGCCTTGGCGAGGTCAAGATAGGCTGTGTTAACCACCTTACCCTCATTTATGGCTTTGGTGACTGCCTCAAAGAAGTCGATCAGGTTCAGAAGGCATGATCCGCCTTTCACAAACCCAAACTAGGTGGGGTCCAGAGTTTGGAGGTTACCAGTGTCTTTGTTTATGAGCTCCATGATGATACATTCCATGGCCTTGCAAACCAGGCTAATAGGGCGATAGTTCCCAGGATCAGTGGTGGCTCCCCCTTTGTGAAGTGGGATAACTGTTGCTGTGCGCCATTCAGTGGGCACAAAGCCTGATGTGAGACTATGATTGAACATGGTGCTTAGGTGGGGAACAAGTTAATTCCGAAGTTCGTGTAAAACGCAGCCCGACTGAAAGAACTCCAGCTCTATTCATTCGCTTACCGGTGGCTCAGAGGTGACCTTTGCCTAACATACAAGGCCATGTCAAACCCAGATTTGATGAATATGCTTCACCTCAAAAAATCTAGATCCATCAGAGCCACAAGGGCCGGAGACTTAAACCTCGACATGGTTATTAATAGGACGTGCTGGAGGGATAGATTCATCACCCAAAGACTCCCTATGCTGTGGAACAAAATCCCGGTACATGTGAGGCAGAGCACCTCGCTGGCCTTGTTCAAGAGAAATCTTGACCAATGGATGGGAGATCGCAGATATACCCCAGGGATTTCCTCAGTGTCACTGCTCGACAGAGGCACAGCAAAATAATGGGTATAGTTCCCCATACTAAAGGGGTGGCGGAAGCCACAAAACGATGGGCTAGGCTTGCAAATGCCCTCGGGCAGATAGCCTAGTATGAACCTATGAACCTATAACTATGTTGTCCATCTGCATGGGTGTCATGAAGTTCACCACTTCTGTCTTAAGAAGCATAAAGTTGGCTTTGGAGAAATTTATTACCATGGTTTCCTTAATGGTGGGTGGGGGCGGGATACAGATATCTAGGGTGATTAGCTTATGGTCGGATCTGACCAACGAGGAGTTGATTTCAGGTGTGGAACACCGGTCATTCATGTTGGTAATGACTAGGTCTAGGATATTGTTGCCCCTGGTGGGGGTGTGGATAAGTTGATCCAGGGCATTGGAATTTATGAATTCCAGAAAGCGTTGAGTGAAGAAGTTGGTAAATGAGTAGTTTTCCCAGTTAATGGTGGGGTAGTTGAAATCACCCATTATTAGAATGTTTGGTTGAACCCTAATATTTTCTAGTATATCAGGAAAAGAGGAGTGGGAATCCTGAGGCATGGTGGGGGATCTGTAGCAAGCTACAATTTGGATTGCAGTTTTGCCCAGAGTTAGTTGCACTTGGATAACCTCGGATGCATTATGCTGCACAACTAGCCTGGAGGTGTGGATATCCTTAATGAATATGGACACACCTCCACCTTTGGTGTTATGGTCCAGGTTAGATGGCCGAAAAGTGTGGTATGAGTTATAGCCTGGTAATGCAGTGGTGCTGTCTAGAGCCTTGAAACATGGCTCAGTTAAAGCACAGATATCGATATTCTCCATTTTAAGGAGTGCTTCAAGTGAGTGCATTTTGAGATTTAGACTTCTAGCATTGAGTAGCAATACCCTCAGTTTTTGTTTGCCTGTTCCTGTTACAGTGGTGAATTTGTCATTTGAACCTTGCCTAAAAAAGGCAGTATAGGGGTGGCAAGAGCCTTAGCCAGTATCAGTGAATCCCAGGGGCAACAGGTGCAGGCCATCTCTGGCAAAGCATCGTGGTCTGTCGACTATGTCAACCCAGGCAGACAGATACTGGATCCCCTTAGAATGACACCAGAAGCTTAGCCAATTGTTGAAGTCAATCATTTTGTTCTTGTACTGCGGTATAATTCTGGGTGATGGCAGGATGCTACTCAGGGCTAGGGTCATACCTACCTGGGCTACAAGATTGGAGAGCTCTTCCATGTCTCTTTTCATGTAGTCCAGGGAGGTATATCTCAGGTCATTCACACTAACATGGACAATGACAGACTCATATCTGTACTTGTTGTGGAGTGACCTGATTGCATGGGTTATGTGGCAGATCCTGGCACCTGACAGACAGCTGACAGTAACCTTCTCCTTGTTTAGCCTGGTGAGTGGGACATCAGTGTGCCTGACTATAGAGTCACCTATGACTAATGTGTTGGGTACATTGGTTTGCCTCATGGGCTGTGGCTTACTGGCACACTGAGTCTGTGGGCTATGTGTCATTTGGGTTGTGTTGGGGAGTGGAGGTTGCTTGGATTTCTGCTTTGGAGGTCTCTGTTGCTTGAGCAGATTATTATTAAGAGCCTCTGCGAATGTTTTTGTGTTTCTGTGTGTGGATTTTAGTGGTGTAGGTTTAGTGGGACTATGTGATGAGTGTGGTGTGGTGCAAGTGTTTACCTTCTCCTCTTGACTGTCAAGTTCAGTCTTGGTTGGAGAGAGCTTTACCTCCAGTTTGGCTAGATAAGTCCATCTCTCACAAGTTGTGGTGTTAGGTGGTAGGAGGAGAGGGCTGTCTCTGTACATGAGGCAATTGCTACATTGCCTCAAGATGCCCAGATTCATCAGAAAGACAGGAGAGAACACTGGGAGCTGACCCTTGAACATGCCTGAATAAAACACTACATTCCTCTGGACAAGTGAGGAAAGTGAGTATAAGCTGTTTTTCTCTAAGCACGTGAGGAAAGTGTTTTCTTCTAGGTAAAGAGGAAAGTTGAGTGGTATAGTAATTTGTAGCTTATTTAGTGCTAGCAACAAGTTCTGATCAAGTGCAGAGCATGAATAAACAAATTCAAGCGCTTAAACAATCTGTACCTGGATCTTGTGGTAGATAGGCTACCTAGTGCTTACCACTCCCACTGATAAGCTAGAATGCTTCACTCCAACACAGAAAGGCTTAGGGGCACAGATGCTTATAAACAGCCCTGGATACAGCAAATCTGTATCTGGACTAGACTAGTTACAGGAAAGGTGAGAAACGAGTGCAAAAGTGGGCTTTTAAACCAGAAGGTTGAAAGAGATGGAAAAACTGCCCAAACAGCCAATAAACTACAATTTCTGGGCCAGAAACAACTCTTGTGGTAGATAGGTTACCTAGTGCTTACCGACTCCCACTGATATGCTAGAAGGCTTCCCTCCAGTACAGAAAGGCTTGGGGGGTGCAGAAACTTACAAACAGTCCTGGATACAGCAGATCTGTATCTGGACTAGGCTAGTTACAGGAAAGGTGGGAAACAAGCACAAATGCAGGCTTTTAAACCAGAAAGTTGAAAAAGATGGAAAAACTGCCCAAACGGCCAATAAACTACAATTTCTGGGCCAGAAACCACTCTTGTGGTAGATAGGCAATCTAGTGCTTACCACTCCCACTGATAAGCTAGAAGGCTTCCCTCCAGCACATAAAGGCTTTGGTGGCTCAGAAGCTTACAAACAGTCCTGGTTACAGCAAATCTGTATCTGGACTAAACTAGTTACAGGAAAGGCAGGAAACAAGCTTAGAAAAATTTTTTTTTTTTGGAAAGTGGAAAGGGAGAAAGGACCTAAGTGGCTTGTCCTTCACAAATGTTCTCTCTGTTTTAGGTAGAATGAGATAGTGACACTAGACTGGAATAGAGCTGGGATAGAGCTGAACAGATAGGACTGGTAAGAGTGTCTGAAGTCCAAATATGATCTCACTGTACTCGGTTGAGTGAGCAAATGAGAAAGACCCAGGAGGAATGTTCAAACACAAATTTACAGGCGGGATGGGCAATTCTAAAGCCACCAAGATTAATACCATAACAAGAACAGGGAAGGTGGGTGGGAAACTAACTGCAGAGACAGAGAGAGAGAGACCGCAGTATTCTATGAAATAATTAAATAGAAAAATAAATAACTACAGAGAGAGACACAGACCAATGAAACAATTAAATACACAGAAAAATAAAATAAAATGCAGTACAGTCTTTAACACTGCAAGTCTGTACTTAACTCAGCTAGTAATGCAGTTAATTGTAGGTATGTAGCAGAAGCCAAACAACTCAGATATTGAGCAGTAATTCCAATGCCCTGGACCAGCTCAATCTGACCCCCACTTATTGGAAGCAACATCCTTGACCTGGTTATTACTAACATGGGCAACCATTGCTTTACACCAGTAGTCAATCTCTCCCTGGTCAGATCTGACCATTAACTAATCACCATGGAAATTCACATCTCACCCACACCCCCACAAAGGTAACCTCATTGAAAAATTTCTCCAAAGCTGACTTTGGGCTCCTAAAAACTGAGGTGGCTAACGTCATGGCTTTCATGCCAGTGGAAAATAGCTGCATGACTGCCAAATCATATACCGATGCACTGTATAACCATGTACATAAATGTGTGGAACTAGCCACACCCAACAGAACCAAGATGCTCTCTTCCAAAAAACAGAAGCCAATCTGGTGGTTTCCTGCCATTAATAAACTCTACAACAGAAGGAAGAAACTCTTGCCAAAAAAGGTGAAGTCCCAAGAGTGAAAAAACTCCCTTATTAGCCTCAACAAAAAGTTGAGATCCTTCACCAAATCCTCTAAAGTCAGCTATGAAGGCATAATTGTGGCAGACACTAAAAACAATCACAAAGCCTTCTATAGTTATATCAAGAACCTCCATGTCAATACCCAGATTTGCTCTGAGTTACTGCACCATGGGTCCTTCTATACTGAGCCAACAGATATTGCCAACATACTGGCCGACAAATTCAGTGCCAACTTTATCCCTCTCTGCCCCCCAAAGGACTAATCACATTACTGGAAGAATGCCAGGCAGCCAGCATTCCTGCAGCACAGGTTAAAGCTGCATTGTCCAGGGCCAAGAATGCAGCTTCTATGGAACCCAATAATATCCCTGGCTGTGTCCTACATGAACTACAAAGCGAAGTGGAACCACATCTCTGTACCCTGTTCAATTACAGCCTCCCCTTAGGATTTGTCCCTACCGAATGGCGCACTGCTGCAGTCATCCCTCTCCATAAAGGGGGAGCAACTACAGACCCTGGGAATTATTGCCCCATTAGCCTGATGAGTCTGATATGTGAAGCTATGGAGTGCATCATCATGGACCTGATTAACAAAGATATAGGAAATCTCCAATCTCTAGACCCCATGCAATTTGGCTTTGTGAAAGGGAGATCATGCCTGCTCAACCTGGTTGACTTCTTTGAGTCAGTCACCAGGGCTGTGGATGAAAGTAAGTCAGTGCATACAGCCTACCTCGATCTGGCCAAGGCCTTTGATACCATACCTCACAGATAGAACACACAGGTGAAAGTAATAGACTCCAAGTCAGACTGATGACCAGTCATGAGTGGAGTCCCACAGGGATTGGTCCTGGGTCCTCTTCTGTTTGGCATCTACTTCTCAGAAGTCCAGGCCAACACAAAGGGACTCTAGCTGACCAAGTTCACAGATGACTGCAAGCTGGGAGCCATTATTATATCCCCAAGTGATGCAGACATCCTACAGAAAGGCTTCACTGAGACAAATACCTGGTGTCGAAACCATGGCCTTAAGCTTAATGCCAAAAAATGTGTCGTCATCCCCTTTGGTAAAAACTCAGTTCCCACTAATTACCATGTTGATGGGAGCCCACTGAACACTGAAGGTGTTATAAGAGATCTGGGGATGCAAGTTGACAGCAACCTCTCCTTTGACCACCACATTACCTCTGTGGTCAGAAAGTCCTTCTATGTGGCACATCTCATTACCAAGGGTTTTGCATCCAGGAAGAAAGAGGTCATCGTCTCTCTCTACTCATCCCACATTAGACCAATCATTGAGTATAATGCCCCATTTGGCATGCACCTCACTAGACACCTGCAACAGCTGGAGAGGCCACAGAAGTACATCACGAAGAGGATCCTAGGCATTAAACACATGTCCTACATGGACAGACTCAAAAGACTCCAGCTATTCTCTGTCTCATATTGCCTACTTAGAGGCGATCTTTGCTTCACTTACAAAGCCATGTGTAACTCAGCTCTGTTAGGAATGCTACATCTAAAGAAATCTCAGTCCCTCTGCACCACACGCTCCAGAGACCTCAACCTCATTACCACAATCAACAGAACATATTGGAGGGACAGGTTCCTCACCCAGAGACTGCCCATGCTCTGGAATAGACTTCCCATACATGTCAAGCAAAGCACCTCATTGTCCTAATAGAATGTTCACCCTGGTGATCACTCCAGTGGCTCTACTTGATAGAGGCAGTGGGAACTAACATCGGGGGGCACAATGCCAGGGCACTTATATGGGCTAGGCTTGTAAAGGGTCCAGGACCATTAGCCTAGTACACACTTATGAACCTATGAACCTATATATGTAAGACAGAGCCACACATGCCAGTATTCTCATGTATGTGAAACACATCTCCACATGTTAGCATTCTCATGTGTGTGAGACATAGCCACCATGCCAACATTCTCCTATATGTGAGACACAGCTGCACATGCCCAACCTTCTCATGTATGTGAGACACAGACGCACATGCCAGCATTCTCATATATGTAAGACACAGCCACACCTGGCAGACATCCCATATATTTGATATGCAGCCACACAGGCCTGCATTTGCCTATCTGTGAGACACAGCCGCAAATGACAGTAGTCTCCTATATGTAAGACACATCCACACATGCCATCATTCTCATATATGAGAGAGATCTGCAGATGTCAGCAGTCTCATGTATGTGAGACACAGCCACACATTCTAGCCTTCTCATATTGTAAGACACAGCTGCACATGCCAACAGTCTCACGTATGTGACACACAGCTGTGCATGCAAGCATTCATACATATTTTAGACACAGCTACACATGCCTGCATTCTTCTTTATGAGAGACACAGCTGGACATGCAAGCATTCTCCTATATGTGGAACACAACCACACATGCTGGCATTCTCATATAGGTGAGATACAGCCACACATGCCACATTCTCATATCTGTGAGATGCAGCCACACATGCCAGCATTCTCATATCTGGGACACCCAGTCACAGATGCTAGCATTCTCCTATATCTGAGAAACAGTTACACATGCCAGGATTCTGACATGTATGAGAGACAGATTCACATACCAGCATTTTTCTATATCTGAGACATAGTCACACATACCTACATTCCCGTATCTGTGACACATGGTGGCACATGCCAGCATTCTCCTATATATAAGTCACAGCTGCAAATGCCAGGATTTTGACATATTTGAAACACAGATGTACACACCAGCATTCTTCTAAATGTGAGACAAAGCCACACATGCCAGAATTCCCCTTAATGTGAGACACAGCAACACACATGCCAGCACTCTCCTATTTTTGAGGGACAGCCACACATGCAGCTATTCTCATGTATGTGAGACACAGTAATACATGATGGCATTCTCCTTAATTTGAGACACAGGCACACATGCCAGCATTTTTTAACTGTGAGACACAGTCGCACATGCCAGCATTCTCATGTATGTGAGACACTGCTGCACATGCCAGTATTTACCTATCTGTGGGACACAGCCACACATGCCAGCATTTGCATTTATGTGAGACACAGCTGCACATCCCATCATTCTCATACATGTGACACAGTCACAAATGCTAGCATTCTCCTAAGTGTGTGACACAACCACACATGCAAGCATTCTCCTGTTTATGAGACATAGCTGCAGATGCCAGCATTCTTATACATGTGAGACACAGCAGCCCAAGCCAGCATTCTTGTATATGTGAAACACAGCCACAGATACCAGCATTCTTATATCTGTGAGACATAGCCACACATACAAGTATTCTCATATCTGTGAGCCACAGCTGCACATGCCAGCATTCTCTTAAATGTGAGGCACTGCAACACATGCCAACATTCTCATGTATTTGAGACACATCTGCACATACCGGCATTCTCATGTATGTAAAACAGAGATGCACATGACAACATTCTCATAAATGTGAGATAGAGACACACATGCTAATATTCTCTTGTATGTGATACACAACTGCACATACCAACAATTTCATATGTGTCACACAGCCATACATGACAGAATTCTCATGTATGTGAGACACAGCTACATGTGACAGCATTCTCATGTATGTGTGACACAGCCATGTATGCCAGTATTCTCATGTGTGTGAGATACAGATGCCCATACCAGACACAACCACACATGCCAGCATTATCCTGTCTATGAGACATAGGCACACATGCAGTCATGCTCATATATGTGATATAGACCCTCAAATGCCAGCAAACTTATGTATGTAAGACACAACTGCACATACCCGCATTCCCATATATTTGAGGCACAGCTGCACATGCCACCATTCTCCTGTGTGTGAGATACTGTCACACATGTCAGCATTCTCCTATATGTGAGACATGGACACACATGTCTGCATTTTCATGTATGTGAGACACAGATGTACATGCCAGCATTCCCATATATGTAAGACACAGTTACACATGCCAGTATTCTCATGTATGTGAAACACAGTCCCACATATCAGCATTCTCATATATGTGAGACACAGCCACACATGGTAGCATTATTCTGTATATGAGACACAGACGCAAAAGCTAGCATTGTCCTATATTTGAGACACAGACGCACATGCCAGCATTCTCCTTAATGTGAGACACATGCCAGCATTCTCCTATATGTGAGACACCACTGCATATGCCAGCATTCCCATAGATGTGAGACACAGCTACACATGCCAGCATTTTCATATCTGTGAGACAGTTGCACATATCAGCATTCTCCTATATGTGAGACACAGACACTCTTGCCAGGATTTTTATGTATATTTGACACGGCCGCTCATGCCAGCATTCTCATATTTGTAAGACACAGTTATACATGACAGAATTTTCATGTATGTGAGACACAGCTGCACATACCAGCATTTTCCTATTTAAACTGCACATGCCAGCATTTTCATAATTGTGATATCGCTGCATTTGCCAGCATTTTCATGTATGTGAGACACAGATGCATATGCCAGCATTCCCCAATATGTGAGAGACTGCCACACGTGCCAGCATTTCCAAATCTGTGAGACATAGCCAAACAAGCCAACATTCTCATATCTTCAGGACACAACCACACAGGCTAGCATTCTCTTATATGTGAGACACAAATGCACATGTCAGCATTCTCCTATGTGTAAGGCAGAGCCACTCATGCCAGCATTCTCTTATATGTGAAACACAGCTGCCCATGCCAGGATTCTGACATACATGAGATGCAGATGCATATGCCGGCATTCTCGTATATGTAAGGCAGAGCCACACATTCCAGCATTCTCCTATATGTGAGACACAGCCACGTATGCCAGGATTTTCATGGATGTGAGACACAGACACCCATGCCAGTATTCCCATATATATATGAAACACAACCATACATGCCAGCATTTTCCTGTCTGCGAGACATAGCCACACATGCGATCATTCTCATATATGTGATACAGACTCTCACATGCGATCAATCTTATGTATGAGACATAGCCACACATACCAGAATTATTGTATATTTGAGACACAGCCACACATGCCAGCATTCTCCTGTATCTGAGATACAGTTGCACATGTCAGAATTCTTCTATAGGTGACACATAGACACACATGCCAGCATTTTCATGTATGTGAGACACAGCCATCCATGCCAGCTTTTACATATATATAAGACACAGCTGTACATGCCAGTATTGTCATTTATGTGAAACACAGCCCCACATGCCAGCTTTCTCATATATGTAAAAGGCAGCCACCATGCCAGTATTCTCCTATATGTGAGACACAGCCGGACATGCCAGCATTCTCATGTATGTGAGACACAGAGACACATGCCCACATTTTTATATATGTAAGACACAGCCACACATGGGATCATTCCCATATATTTCATACACAACCACACATGCCCGCATTTGCCTATCTGTGAGACATAGCCACACATGCCAACATTCTCATATATGTGAGACACACAGGCATGTGCCAGCATTCTGATGTATGTGAGACACAGCTGCACATGCCAGCTTTCTGCTATATTTGAGACACAGCTGCATGTGCCAGGATTCTGGCATATATGCAACACAGATGCACATGCCAGCATTCTTTTATATGTGAGGCACAGCCACACATGCAAGTATTCTCTGATATGTAAGGCACATCTACACATGCAAAAATTCTCATGTACGAGAGACAGAGTCACAGATGCCAGCAGTCATATGTATGTGAGACACAGCCACACATGCCAGTATTCTTCTCTATGTGAGACACAGCTCCACATGCTAGCGTTCTCATTGCCAGCAGTCTCATGTATGTGAGATGCAACCACACATGCAAGCATTCTCATATATTTGAGGCACAGCCACACTTGCCAGCATTCTCCTTTATGTGAGACACAGCCAGACATGTCAGCATTCTCCTATATGTGGAACAAGACTGCACATGTCAGCATTCTCATATATGTGAGGCACAGCTACACATGCCAGCATTCTTATATCTGTGAGACACAGGCACAGATGTCATCATTCTTCGATATCTGTTGCACATGTCATGATTCTGACATATATGAGACATAAATGCACATACCAGCATTCTCCAGTATGTGACACACAGCTGTACATGCTAGCATTTTCCTATATGTGACATGCAGATGTACATGCCAGTATTCTCCTATATGTGAGACATAGCCACACATACCATATCTGTGACACACAGTGACACATGCCACCATGCTCCTATATATGAGACACAGCTGCAAATGCCAGGATTCAGACATATTTGAGACACAGATGTACACACCAGCATTCTCCTAAACATGAAACACAGCCACACACATGCCAGTATTCTCCTATTTTTGGGGGATAGCAACAAGTCAGCATTCTCATGTATGTGAGACACAGTCACACATGCCAACATTCTCCTTAATGTGAGACACTGTGACCCATCACAGCATTTTCCTAATTGTGAGATACAGTCACACATGCCAGCATTCTCATGTGTGTGAGACAGAGCCGCACATGTCAGCACTATAATGTATGTTAGACAAAGTCACACATGCCAGCATTCCGATGTATATGAGACACTGCTGCACATGCCAATATTTTTCTATCTGTGAGACACAGCCACACATACCAGCATTTTCATTTATGTGGGACATAGCTGCACATCCCATCATTCTCATACATGCGACACAGTCACACATGCCGGAATTCTCCTATGTGTGAGAGACAACTGCATATGCAAGCATTCCCCTGCTTATGAGACACAGCCACACATGCTAGCATTATCATGTATGAGACAGAGCTCCACATGCCAGCATTTTCATATATGTGAGACACAGCTGCACATGCCAGCATTCTCATATATGTGAGACACAGCTGCACATGCCAGCATTCTCATATCTGTGAAATGCAACTGCACATGCCAGGATACTGACATATATGAGACACAGATGCACATGGCATGAGGCACAGCAACACTTCAGCACTGTCGTACATGTGAGACACAGCCACACATACCAGCATTCTCATGTATGTGAGAAAGAGATGCATGTGCCAGCATTCCCTTGTATGTGAGGCAGAGATGCACATGCCAGCATTCTCATAAATGTGAGACACAGACCCACATACCAGCATTCTCATACATGGTATGTAAGACACAGCCACACATGCCAGCATTGTCCTAGTTGTGAGACATAGCCACACACGCCAACATTTTTATATATGTGAGACACATGCCAACATTCTTGTATATTTCAGAAAATAAAGTAAAACCAAACAAGCTTAATACACATACACATTAAACAGTGAGCACTTTCGTCTCTTAATCCAAGACTTCATCAGAGTCTGATGATGTCTTGGATTAAGAGACAAAAGCGCTCACTGTTTAATGTGTATGTGAATTAAACTTGTTTGGTTTTACTTTATTTTCTGGCTTTTCTTTGTTTATACAACTCAATTAGTTCTGTTTGACTGTTTTCATTGAGTTTGATTCTTGTATATTTGAGACAGAGATGCAGATGGCAGCATTCTCCTATATGTGAAATATAGTTGCACATCAGCATTCTTCTATATGTGAGACACAGGTTCACATGCTGGTATTTTGTGTATGTGATACACAGCTGCACATGCCAGGATTTTCATATATGTAAGACACAGCTGCACATGCCAGTGTTCTCATGTTTATGAAACACAGTCACATATACCAATATTCTGCTATATGTGAGTCACAGCTGCACGAGAAAGCATTCTCGTATATGTGAGATAGAGCTGCACATGCCAGCATTCTCATATACGTAAGACACAGCCGCACGTCAGTATTGTCATGTTTGTGAAAGACCGCCTCACATGCCAGCATTCTCACATATGTGAGACACAGCTGAACATGCCAACTTTTTCTTATATGTGAGACACAGCTGCATGTGCCCGGATTCTGACATATATGTGCCACAGATGCACATGCTGGCATTCTTTTGTATGTGACTCAGAGTCACACACACCAGTATTCTTCTATATGTGAGACATCTCCGCACATGCTAACATTCGGATACATGTGAGACACACATGCACATGCCAGCAGTCTGATATATGTGAGACACAGCCGCACATGCCAGCATTCTTGCATATCTGAGACTCAGCCACACATGCTAGCATTCTCCTATATGTGAGACACAGATGCACATGCCAGCATTATGGTATATGTGAGGCACAACCACACATACCAGCTTTCTCATATCTGTGACACACAGCCACACATGCCAACATTCTCCTGTGTATAAGACACAACTGCATATGCCAGGATTCTGACATATATATGTGACACATATGCACATGCTGGCATTCCTTTTTATGTGAGGCACAGCCACACATGCCAACATTCTCCTATATGTGAGATACAGCTACACATTCTAGCATTCACTTATGTGTGAGACACAGACGCACATGCCTGCATTTTCTATATTTGAGACACAGCCACATATGCGAGGATTCTCATGTCTATGACACACAGCCACACATGCCAACATTCTCTTATATGTGAGGCACAGACACTCATGCCAGCATTCTCCTACATGTGACACAGCTGCACATGCCAGCATTCTCCTATATGAGGAACACAACCACACATGCCAGCATTCTGATGTATGTGACACGGTACACATGCCAAGCATTCTCATATATGTGAGACATAGCCACACATGCTAGCATCCTCCTGTATGTGAGACACAGATGCAAATGCCAGGATTATCACATATTTGAGACACAGATGTACATACCAGCATTCTCCTACATATGAGCCACAGCCACACATGCCAGCATTCTCATGCATGTGAGACACATGCCAACACTCTAGTGTATGTTAGACAAAGTCACACATGCCAGCATTATCATATATGTGAGACACTGCAGTACATGCCAGTATTTTCCTATCTGTGGGACTCAGCTGCACATGCCAGCAGTTTCATTTATGAAACACAGATGCACATCTCATCATTGTCATACATGTGAAACAGCCATACAAGCCAGAATCCTCCTAAGTGTGAGAGACAACTGTTCATGCAAGCATTCTCCTGTTTATGAGACACAGCCACATATGCCAGCATTCTCATATATGTGAGAGACAGCTGCACATGCCAGCATTCTCAGGTATGCGAGACACAGCCACACATGCCAGCATTCTCATATCTGTGAGACACAACTGCACATGCCAGGATTCTGACATATATGAGACACAGATGCACTTGCCAGCATTCTCCTATATGTGAGTACATCTGCATATTTCAGCATTCTCATGTATGTGAGACATACCACACATGTCAGCATTCCCGTAAATGTGAGACACCACTGCACGCCAGCATTCTCATATCTGTGAGACAGTCGCACATATCACCATTCCCCTATATGTGAGACAAAGATGCTCATGCCAGCATTTTTGTGAATGTTTGACACAGCCACACATGCCAGCATTCTCATATATTTAAGATACAGGTATACATGCCAGGATTTTCATGCATGTAAGTTATGGCTGCACATATCAGCATTCTCATATGTGTGAGATTTAGCAGCACATGCCAGCATTTTCCTATATGTGAGACACAGCTGCACATGCCAGCATTCTCCTGTTTGTGAGACACAATTGCACATGCCAGCATTCTCATAAATGTAACATAGATGCACTTGCTGGTATTCTCATTTATGTGAGACACAGCTGCACATGTGGGCAGTCTCCTATATGTGAGACTCAGATGCACATGCCAGAATTTTTATGTATGTGATACACAGCCACACATGCCAGGATTTCCATATATGTAAGACACAGCCGCACATGCCAGTCTTCTCATATTTGTAAGACACAGTCATATATACCAATATTCTCCTATATGTGAGACACAGCTGCATATGAAAGCATTCTCATATGTGTGAGATTGAGCTGCCCATGCCAGCATTCTCATGTATGTTGGATGCAAATGCACATGTCAGCATTCTCGTATCTGTGATACATAGCTGCACATGCCAGCATTCTCCTATATGTGAGACACAGACACTCATACCACAATTTTCATGTGTGTGAGACACAGCCTCACATTCCAGCACTCTTATATATGTAAGACACAGCCACAAATGCCAGCATTCTCATGTACGTGAGACACAGACGCACATGTCATCATTCTCTTGTATGTGAGATAGAGCCACATATGCCAGCATTCTCCAATTCTCTGATATGTGAAACACAGACACACATGCTACCATTCTCCTATATGTGAAACACAGCCACACATGCTAGCATTTTTTTATATGTAATGTATGGCAGAGAATTACTTCCCACCTTCTGGCAAACCAACAGATCTTGAACTGGCTGCACATGGAAAGAAACATTAGACTGGTACAATTAGGCATGTGTGACCAACAGACTGGAACTAGAGGAATTCATGGTCTTTCTGTACCTATGAATTCCAGGGCATGTGTAGCTGTTACCATGCTAGCTTTAGTGACCTTTCAGAGACATAGTGGGGGGCACACTGGGACATCCCACTAGGCTACCCTATTGATAAGTGCAAGGACAGGACACACTTATATACCCACCGCCTCATACATAGCATGTACATAATCTAACTTCCCTTATCTCTTGCATAGTCCCTAATGTGTTACTGGTGATGAAAGATAACCTCTGGTACCCTGGTTGATGATGCCCATAGTGAATACACAAGACATCATCCATGCTTAAAATGATAATGTGGTAGTGCATGTGTTTTGTTTGTCAAAGAACTGGTTTTAATGTGACACCTTGAGGACACTGCAATATGCTCCCAAAGGTGTTGGCAGCATGCTGCATGCTATAAGCTGCACAATATGATACAATGACATTGGGCAGATCAGCCATCATCCACAGGACTTTCTAGCAATGCATCTGCTGCACCTAATGTGACCATTATGACATTCATCAGCAGTGACTTGTATGGCAGCAGACATCCAACAGCAGTCACACCACTGCCCTCCAGATGGCATAATGTGCAGTATATGGCAGTGCAGGCAAAGCAACAAGGTCTAGCCCACTTCTCCTGGTCGTGACATGTACACATTGACAGTGTGGTGTTACATAGAGGAAATGACAAATGCATTATTGTGTAACAGTTATGCTATGTATCAGACATCTCCTTTTATATAATGCAGAAATAAGGCAGTGAGATTAGCAGCCATCAACATTTGCACAGGTGCCAAGGGACACATGACCACATGACAGTCGATACCTCCTGTGTGATAATGCTTTTTCTACAAGCCTTCATGCCCCATGGTATGCATACATGACAGATGATCTTCCACATCCAAATATGAAATACCTACCTGTTGCAGCAGTCCCCTAAGTCTGAGTTCCTGATATACCTATGAAAGACAGAAGTACTGGCTAGTGTGATTACCAAGGAAGCAGTGTTTAGTGCAATTACCTAGAAGCTGGCATGCCCAGAGTTGCAGTATGCCTACCTGTCTGATCTCCATGAAAGATAAACAGTATCTGGCCTTTCACAGACTGTGTCAACACCTCCAGCTATGATACCGGTTTCCTTATTATTGCTAGAAAGGGATGCCAGAAATTATTCATTCTCAAAAAAGTATTGTCTTGATGAATCTTGTTGAGTCCAGCTGGTATAATGGTAAGGTCTTTGCCTCTTATACACAAGGTACAAGGTTTGATCCTGTCCTTCAGCCAATGCCTGTTTGGTGTTTGTATGTTTTCTCTGTGACTCTGTGGGGTTCCTCCCACCTCTGAAAAACATGCTGATTGTTTCCATCTCAAACTTGACAAAAATGGAGCAGTGGGCAGCAGCACAGATTCTACATGGTGCCCTGTAGGAGGAAGAGTTGTATAGACCAACCACTTTGGCCATCTACTGTGGTGTACAGCATCCTCAAAATAGGAGAACATGGATCACAAACTGTGAGCTGTGGTAGGGTAGGCCACTCAATGGTGTAAAATAAGGCTCTAGGTGATTGAGTCATGTTGACTAATGTCGCCAAATGGGTATTGGTATTTGCTGGTGATAAGTGGGTTTGAGGATCTGGCCTACTCTTACCTATGCCAGGGGACCCATGCTAACAGTGGGAGGGGTTATGTGCACCCACAGGCCAGTGTGCCTGCCAAAAAGCCCAGTATCCATAGGTCAATAAGATACTGACTGGCTGATGTCCATTTGCCCAGCTTGGGTTACCTGGGATAGCTCTTTTGAGTGAAAGCTGGGTTTAAAACCAATCAACTTGCCAAACATTAACTAAGAATTGCTACACTCAATGCAGGTTCACTGACAGGATAGAGCTTGGAAATAGATGACATGGTGGTAAGAATGGAGGTTGGACATCCTATGTACCCAGGACACAAGATGGAAGGGCAGTCCAGCAAAGCCCCTTGGCTTGGGATTCAGAGTCTACTACTCATAAAGAGGACAGGCTAGAAATGATGTGGAATTGTGGTGAGAGAGAGGCTTCAGAAGGCAGTGAAGGATGTCATCAGAATTAGTGACAGACTCATGGCAATCAGACTCCAGCCTAGTGATAGGACAGTATTCATAATCTCAGCCTGTCCCCCATAGCAGGGTTGTGATAACGAGGAAAAAAGTGCATTCAGAAGGCAATTGTAGTACCTACTAGATAAAGCAGGACAACATGAATTGGTGTTGATAATGGGTGATTTGAATGCACATATTGAGACAGACAGAACAGGGTATGAAGACTGCCTGGGTCCATATTGGTGAGGCAGCAGGAATAAAGAAGGAGAAACCATTTTAGACCTCTGTCTGGCAAATGGCTTGATAGAATCCAACACATGGTTCAGAAAGGGAGACAGTCACAAGATCACATTCAAGAGTGGCGAACATGCTATGCAGGTTGACTTCCTCCTATTAAAGAAAGGGTAGTGGGGTAGAATCAGCAATTGTAAAGTCTTCCCAGAAGTGCTGTGATGTGCCTACTACTGCTATTTATCTGTATTTCTTTATTCATGTCTGTTTTGCACAACTGTCTATCTGTTTATGCAGTGCTAACTCTATGCTGCTCTGTTTCCAGTCCAATGGTCTCTCTACACTCAGCGTTTTCAGAAAGTGCTAGAATACTGAGAGAACCAAAGTGATAATATCTATGATAAGGGAGTTTATTTCACATATGGGATTTGTACCTTTGTTTCAGTGTAATTTGAACCTGTAGTCTGATTGGCCACCTTTATAAAACATAACATGTAAGACAAGTACATCACTACAGGTGTTTACTGTAGACAGAGGCCTTTTGTACATCTCCCATTTTAAACAGAATATATTTAGACTGGTAACCAACAGTAGGAAGCACCACAGAGAGGGGTTACACTGGCAGACTACTTCTTGGGCTAACAGGCAAACACCTACATTTCGTGTGATGGATGAGATACTATAAAATCCTTGTTTGAAACTGAAAAAAAAATGTTTAATTTCCTCCCTTTTCCTCAAGGCCCTAGCAAATGAAATGTAACTTCATAGCAAACAGAATGTTATTATAGCAATAACCCACGCCTGGGTGTGGGTAATGCTGGATTTACCCACGGTTGGCGTGGTTTGGTCCCAAGGGCAAAGCCCGAGGGACCAAACAAAGCCAACCGTGGGTAAATACAGCATTACCCACACCCAGAAGTGGGTTATTGCTATTATACCATGACATTATTTAAGAAAAGAAACTATTACTTTTCTTAAATAATGGCATAGTATAATGCCTGTTTACTGCCCTTCTGCAGATGTCTGGCATCCGCGGCAGTTCTGATGTACTGCGCGCCTGCGCAGTACATCAGAGCTGTGGGCAAAAGCAACGGAGAAAGCAAGATCTCCGTTGCTTTTTTTTACTGTTTTCGCTGTGTTAAATGGGTTTAACATAGCGAGACAGTTTTAAAATAAGCAACGGAGATGTCCGTTGCTTATTTTAAAACTGTCTCGCTATGTTAAACCCATTTAACATAGCGAAACAGTAAAAAAAGCAACGGAGATCTTGCTTTATCCATTGCTTTTTTTTAAAACCTGTCTCGCTATGTTAAATGGGTTTAGCATAGCGAGACAGCTTTAAAATAAGCAACGGAGATCTCCGTTGCTTATTTTAAAGCTGTCTCATATGTTAAACCCATTTAACATAGCGAGACAGTGTTTTAAAAGTAGAGTTATACTAATGGAAAAAAGTCCAGGCGACCGGACCTTTTTCCATTAGTATAACTCGATTTACAATGTGCACGCTGGCCAATCAGTGTGCACGTTTTGGGGGGGGGGGTCATGGTATAATTTACAATAATCTTTACCAAGTATAGTTAAGGAAGGTAAGAGGGAATAATGATAGAAAGCAGTGGGCAGTATACAATAAGGAAATAATCCATCGCCATTCCATTTCCACATAGCAAATGTAGGCTTTATGTTGGCATATGTTTTTATTTTCCATGTTATATTTCTCACAAAAGGATTATTCTTTTTTGCTTTATTTGATTGTCCCCTTATGTTTCTCCTGGTTTGTGTTTATGCATCTCCCCTTCCACAGTTTTATTACAATTCAGACACATTTGAGAAATAGTTCCATCTATGAAAAATATCTCCAACTTTATTTGCATCTCATAGTTATCTGTGGTTAAAAGAAGAGAAATTAAGAAGGCTGCTCACCCCACTAATGAATCTAAGGATGCCAGAAGACAGCAGAGAGTGTAAAAAGACAGCTTCATCATTTCCTGCTACGTGGCAAGAGGTGCTGCTGTTAAGGGGGCAGTAAATCAAGTGGGAATGTGAGAAGCAGAAGTTTTCTGCTCATCTGGTTAACTTTCAGCAGTCCTCAGATTTTTTTTTAAGATTATACATGCGCTTATCAGGTATCAGTGTTGACAAAATGGTTGTTGCTATAGAAATTCCATATTGAGCTGAAATGTGGACTTTGGCACAGTTCAGTTCAAACAGAATGAATATGTTTGACAGAATGTGCTAAAAACAAGAATGGTGTGAGTGAAATGACCAATTATTAATTATTCTCATATCCTGGATCATTGCAGCTTTATATTTTGTAATTACAAATCTGCACTAAACAGCAAGTAATGTGACAGTGGATAGAGCAGCTAAAAGACTGTCGTTTCACTCCAGATTGCAGTCTGCTGAAACCCATATCACATGCTCAAAATAATTTTAGGATAATGCTAAGGAAGAATTAAATAATTTAAATCAGATACCTCAATGTAAAAAAATAAATACATGAAAGCAATGTACCCTTTGTAATGTGAAGGATTTGTTTGATATGGCTGCTGTAAGGATAATGTTTTTGTTGTTAACTAGTTTTGCAACTAGTTGCAACATGGCAACTTGATACAGTATTTGCAATAAGCAAAAAAGTATGGTGTATACGTGAATCTATTACTTGCAAACATGTTTTAGATTAAATGAGGAAATATTACTATAATATTTCATGGGACTTTACCATTGATTTGAGCAGTGTGCTGTTCACACGTAAATTCTGCTTTTTATGGCTACCTTCTCTAAAACTCAATGAAACAGTGAACTATGTTGAGTTGTGTGTATGTAAGTTTGTCTTTGTCTGTTTTCTGTATTTTAGTACTTAGTAGATCTGAAATGTATGCAAATTTTTATTGCTTCTCTTTCACTATTTGTATTATAGACCTATTGTTATTGTCTGCATATTAGAAACACCACTGACAGTGGAGTCATTCTTTATTTAACAGCCTAGTCCACTCACACAGTATAATGAGGGGGTGGTCAGTGACAGCTGTGCTTCTAAATTCAGGAAAATGTAATGAAGCTTAGTAAAAGAATACAGATAAGATCAGTTTATGTGGTATTACATCAGTAAGGTGGACTGCCTGTGTTTTGTGAGAAAAAAAAAAGCATTGACTCAGGTATTATATTTTCACTTAAAAACTCAGCATGAAACCATTAGAATTAATCATTTAGCATGAGAAATATAGCTGTAATGGAAATTGCTGTATAGATGGTTCAAGAGAATACGATTCTCTAAAACAAGGAAGCTTGAGTGTACAACGAAACATTCCTTTAGGCATATTTCTGCAATTTTATGTTGCAGTTCTAAAAATTTTAAACTATACTGTTTTGCTTAAAAATATGTTCCATCCCAACTCACCACATTTAAAGCACATCTAATCATACTTGCAATAATTTCAGAAAGATAAAGCTATCCTTTTAGAACTCTTATAAATAGCACTATCAAATTTGTCATATATTTCTGTGAATCATAAACTGTGGATGCCGTTACTCAAGCTCTATCACCTATGGCTATGCTAAGATGTTTGAGCACATTATCATTCAGAAGAAATGCTATTTCTCTTAGAAGTTAAATAAAATAAGCCTTCCTTGGCAACTCCCACAGACTATAGAAATGCCTTTGTGATTTCACATTTCAGAAAAGAAATTAACATCCAAGCATCCTGCTTACTGCTTCTACGAGCTTACTGTTTATGGCCACCTGTTTATTTTCTCTTCATTACATGAGAAACTTGTCAGAAGTTTATGGTAAATGATTCAATGCACAAATGTATAATGTCAAGGAAAATGTCTAGGGTGAGTAACGTACTTATTTAGGAAAATTAGTCTGCTGTTTCAGGGTGAGGAATCATACATGAACTTAAAAGACCTATTAAAATATGGGATTTGTCTGACCATGTACTTTGAAATGTTTCAAATTTAGTCAAATTTTAAACTGTTTTGAGTGTTTTAATTTCACAGACGACATCATATGGATTTACCTGTTTCTCTTCCATATATGTGTTTATTTATTTTCTTAATAAATATCACCTCGACACATGAGCTTCTTATAAGTATCACCCTTGACACATGAGTTTCAGGACTGATTTACAGCTAAAAACAAATTATATTTCAGCAAACAAATTGCAGTGCAACAATCAATTTACCCTTTTAAGTATTATTTTATCTTCATGCTGAGAAAACTATAAATTTTTAAACTTTTATGCAGTTTGTGGTAAATGATTTATCTGTTTCAGATGACTGTGCAACATCTTCACATCTACCATCCCTGTCCTGACTCATCTTGTTGGTGACTGGCTATGCTCACTGTGATATAATATCACATTTTGCAGTAAATGAATGGTAACAAATGCAGACTCAGTGTGAATACGGTGATGATAAACATTTCAGAAATATTGTCAGAAACCACTTCAATTCTTAATTTGTGTTCATTTGAATAATTATATCTTACATTTGATGAAAATATACAATGTTTTTTCATGATAAAACAGGCATACAGCTCATAATACAGAAACACATTTAAAACAACTTAGTATCAGTGTGTGCATGGGGGGGTGCACAATCATTCTGAAGTGTGCTAACCCTAACTAAACCTTACCCATATCCTTAGCCTAACTTTACATATTATGTTCCTAAAACCCCTTTCCTTTTTTCTACCAGTACAACTTTTGATCTTGGTGTTGTAGCTGGGGTTTCCTGATATAGGGCTTTTTTAGTGGGAAAGAAGTATGCAATCTTTTATGATTCACTTGTATGAGTCATTAAGTGTTTTGTGATTCTGTCTATTTAGTTCTACCATTTCTGACTTTCTCTTTAGAATTTTTTACCTTTCACAATTTAATCGTGTGTGTGCGTGTGTATGTGTGTGTGTATGTGTGTGTGTGTGTATGTGTGAGTGTGTGTGAGTGTGTGTGTGTGTGTGTGTGTGTGTGTGTGTGTGTGTGTGTGTGTGTGTGTGTAGTAGTAGTAATATTATGTTTTAATCCATGCCTTTCAAATAACAGTTATCGATTTTGGAAGCTATTAACCATTTCTTTTTAGACCATATAATTATATTTTCAGTCACCTTCCCTAGATTCAGGTAGTGCTACATGTACCTTTCAAATAACAGTTATGGATTTCAGAAGCTATTAACCATTTCTTTTTAGACTATATAATTATATTTTCAGTCACCTTCCCTAGACTTGGGTAGTGCTACATGACTTCCTAAACAATCCAGATCTAATGAAGATGTCTTAGACAGTGGCCTATCAACATAATTTCACTAATCTTGGATAACATTGTATAGAATGAATCACCAATTTCATCATGCAAATTATGTCTAAAAACTTATAATTTCTTATCAGATGCACTTTGTCTAGTTTCCAATATGCAGTGCATGGCCAAAACTACTAGTTCATATAATTTTATGAACTGAAAATGAGCTTAAGGCTTTCCCAGCCCTACAGAAAGGACTATTTACAACTGAGTAAAGTATACAAAATAGAAACTGCTGTAGCTAATGCAAGCTTTTATATAGTTGTATAGACTTTCTAGTAGGTAATTAAATAATATTTTAACAATTTATAGAGATGTATATTCATACTAACTGAAGAAAAACTCAGTGAAAGAAAACCTAATGATGGTTCAGTCCTTTGAAGTACTGTAGTAGCATATAAACTGATTTATTAAGAAATTGTTGCATATCATAAAGTAGGAACAGAGGAAAACCTGTTCATGATATTTACAGCTCACATTATTTAAGTTATATGAGAAAAATGCAATTTAAGCTATAATTAATGTTTAATGTAGTTCTAAAATCTTAATATTAAAATGTATTTTATTTATTTAACATTTGTTTACCAGGAAAATCTGACTGGGACAGAGCCCATTTTCAGCAGAAGGCAGTGGAGAAATGCTCCAGATGCATGTGTTTGGAATGTGGGAGGAAACTGGAGCACTCAGAGGGGAAACCCATGTGAACGCAGGGAGGACATGTAGTCTACACACAGAAGGTACCCCAGCAGAGAATTGCACTGGAGAACCTCTTGTTGTGAAGGGACAACACTAACCGCTGCACCACCCAAAATACTAAGATAAAAATACTGTGAGATCTAGAAGAGTAGTACTGCTATGTTTTATGTCTTCATAAAGAAATTAAAAAATGTGAAAACATAAGATGTTAATAGAAATAAGTATATTAATGTATGACTTTATCAAAAGTTGCTAGTATTATACTGGCTTTTGAGTGGTAGTGGAAAAGTAACACCAAGACAGGCAGGGAGATGTCAAATAATATAGATATACAGTATTTCAAAGGAAACAGGATGTCATTGCTTTTTTAATATGGCTAAATAAACCTCCAGCACCCGTATTTATAAATGTATAAAATGCACATTTTACAGAGAATTAGTACAAATTAATGAAATCACAGTTTAGATACAAGTAAGTTCTGTCAGCTTTGGCAGCATAAAATGCATTAATTTGATGTGTATTAATAAAGTGACAAGATTTTACTTACTTCATTTGCTGTGTTGACAGACTGACATAATATTAATTAATGAAATATATTCTAGATGAACTTTTGTTATCTTTCACTTTTCACTTTACTACAAAGAAACCAACAGAATTATTCTACAGTAGATGCTTGCATTGAACCATCTGTTAATTCTATCTTTGGGAAAGTGTGTGTGTGTGTGTGTGTGTGTGTGTGTGTGTGTGTGTGTGTGTGTGTGTGTGTGCAGGAAAGTGATAGCACTAAATGCTTTCCTTCGAATTAATATCTACCAGGGAGTCTTGCTGAAGTATTGCTTAACAGTGGTTACTGAACTTTGTTTTACTTTCATAGTATTTATAATTTTAAATATTCATTTTCCCTTCATACTGCTAGTTGTTTTGTGCAGCTCGGGCATATATCAGAATTGCATTTATTTTGAACCTTATTTGATATGGTCAGTAAGATCTGTACTTGTGAGGCTTTGTAGAGGGCTATAACTTTTACTAAAAAGTAGAAAAGAGACATGCACAGATTCTCCGTGCTTCCACAGTGTTCGTTATCTAACTCAGATGATTACATATAAATAGCCAATAGAGTCATTACCACAATGGAAATCATGCTGGCTCTGTTGCATAGAGGGATGAAGTCCTAATTATGATCCAGTGACCCAAGTTTGATGAGTGACTCAAGCAGTGGGAGAGCTGGCTGGGAAGGGAACAAAATGATAGAGCCCCGTAATGATTTTTGATGAAAATTTGAGCTTTATGAAAAAACATTTGAACATTTTTACCTTGCTCCTATCAGATATTTGGGAATAAAGTAATGGTGCATGGAGCCCTTCTGACAGAAGAACAGCAATCAGCTATTCAGGTGGTTTAATAATGCTGGAGGTTAAATATACAGAATGCCAGTGTGTTCTAAAGTAGTTTACTGAAGCATGTATGTTAATCTGCACAGTCAGTATTATCTTAATATAACCAATGTGGTGTAATACCTATTCTTTTCCTTACACTTATTAATTATTTTTGATTTTATTTTTTTATTTGTAGAGTTTGCTATTGATTATTGTAAAGTAGTTTATTTCAAAGGTAGATATCTGATTTTTTTTAATCTCGCATTTTTGATGATTTTAATAAAATTTACATTTTTATTATGTTAAGAAAATGTGTATATTAGAACAAATGCTGTATGTTGTTTCAAGATCAAAGGAAACTGAGCATATTGAACACAGGTCAACTACTGAAAAAAGCATACATAAAAAGTATCACACCTCAGAACAGGAAATATGCACAGTATTTACTAAAACAAATGAAAACCATAACAGTTACAGAAGTGGTGGATTTCTCACAAAACACTGCAGTAGACAGATTCTCTATGCTTTCACACTGTTAGTTATCTGACCCAAATGATTACATATGCTGATTCCATGGCATAGAGGGACGAAGTCGAAATTATGACCCACTGACCCCAGTTTGATTAGTGACTCAAGCAGTGGGAGAGATGGCTGGTTAAGGGAATAAAATGATAGAGCAGACCCTGCTCAAGTCTCTCTGTGAGAAGTTTTGAGTGTTTGTGTCCTGGTATGCTCAGCCTACCTACAGTCCCCAGTAGTGACCAGATCCAGATAAAGGTGACTGCCACCTTGGGGCACTGGGGCTGATGGGAAACAGTTGTGGCAGTGGGTGACAGGCTCATTGCATGATCACCTTTTGGCACCTTTCAGGCCAGCACAGTTGGGGGAAGGTACTACCTCAAAGCAAAACCTCATTCGATAATCGCTGCAGGACAGTCATGCTACGGCTGAGCACTCATCACATAAATGCAATGAACAGTTGTAGTAGTGGCTTAATTGTCAGCATAGAGGGCTCTCATCACATAAATGCAATGAACAGTTGTAGTAGTGGCTTAATTGTCAGCATAGAGGGCTCTCATCACATAAATGCAATGAACAGTTGTAGTAGGGGCTTAATTGTCAGCATAGAGGGCTCTCATCACATAAATGCAATGAACAGTTGTAGTAGTGGCTTAATTGTCAGCATAGAGGGCTCTCATCACATAAATGCAATGAACAGTTGTAGTAGTGGCTTAATTGTCAGCATAGAGGGCTCTCATCACATAAATGCAATGAACAGTTGTAGTAGGGGCTTAATTGTCAGCATAGAGGTAAACAAATACTCACACAATACCACAATGCACACCTGATGAATGACTTCCATATGAGTCTAAATGCAATGCAGTCTTGTGACAAAATGTAAAAAGGAATAGCATACTACTTACACATGTAACGCTAAATCCCCAACAAGTCCCATCAACACTTTCAATTCCAACTGAATTTCCACAGAATATTCAATATACCAGAATATAGAGCCACTCAGCCATTTAATCACTTGTGAAGTTGGCCTTTAGCCTTTAAAATAATTTTTATTTGGCATCCACCATTTAACAACATATGCCACACTGTCATGTGATCCCCATTAGGATGAATGTGTGTGCAATTAAAGCCGTCAAATATATGACCTTTGTCCTGACTAAATAACTATTCAGATAGCTTTGAGGCCCCCTTTCTTTGTGATTCTTATTTTGGAAAGTTATATTTATGAAAATGTAAAAAGATTTGCTACTCTAGATTAAACAGAGTAGCAGAAAATGCACTTTTTCCTCAAATAGTTCGACTTTTTCTGATGGCATATTTAAATCTGTGACAATCAGGTAGTTGATGTAATTGCACAATTGTAGTATATAATAGAAAGGTTGGAGAAAAAATGTTTGAAAGTGCATTGGTTGTCTGCAAAGTAAAATGATGGTAAAAATGTAACATATTCTGTTACAGTGCAAGGTACAACAGTACATGTTGCAGCTAGAATAATTAAAAAATGGTAGTTTGTCTTAAAGTCAGTTAAGATTTTAGTAGTGTTTATGAAACAGACCATCATTCCTTGACGGCAATTCTGAAAACATTGGAACAGAGGTATTGTGATACTTTTTACTGGCTTAACATAGCCTTTACATTTACTTGAGCATTCAGACTAATAGGATCCCATCATCAGGAGATAATACATTATGTTAGATATAATGCTTTAATACCACATGAGTCTAGACAAAAAGAGAGTACATAATATCTTCCCCTTTGCTAAAAAAGTATATATATATTAGGGTGAGATAATAATCTAATCTATCTGATAGAAAACAAAATCTCAGTGGGCATTGCAGCTTGGATGTTTAAAACTATGATACATATATCTCTGAGAGAGATGTGTGTGTGTGTGTGTGTGTGTGTGTGTGTGTGTGTGTGTGTGTGTGTGTGTGTGTGTGTGTGTGTGTTAGTGTTAGAAAGCTGTAAAATTATTGGTCCTCTCTGCATGAGATTTTAATATATTAAAAGTATTGTTCATTTAGGAAAGCAAAAAAATGAAAAAAAAAAAGACGCAACATTAGTTCATTTAGTTGTACACTTTACAGGAAAATATAATAAAAATAGATGTAGAGAAAGATTAGTTAAATTAAGAGTAGGAAAACAGAGTTATAATTTATAATTCATTCGTTCTGGGAATATCTATGCTTGGGATACATCTTTTGATTTAGAATATACATAATAATGGCAACAATACCCAGGTCAAAGTGCTAGGCTATGAGAAAAGTATGAATTGCAAAGAGAATAAGATGCTATCCTAGATATGCTTTCATGCTGGTAATGTTTGTAATGTGAAAAGCAAAGCCTGACCTTCCTAACACAGAGCATTGCGATTGATATGTTGCCCATAGTATGCTACACAGGACTGACTGTGTTTTAAATAAATGGAGGAGCAAAAGTGTGATAAGATAGTGAATTGGCTGTACTAGAATCAATGTGCATATGGGTTAATTATCTGTATTAAATCCTACCTTTGAAGATTAGCAGTATTGAATACAGTTTGTTATAGTAGTAAAACATAATGTAAGATTATGGTTGTCAGTATTTATATGAAAACATGAACCATATATGATATTAAACACCCCATTTACATTATAAAACACAGACACCAGCATCACATACACATACACTCGGTAATAAAAATACCCATTTGTTAATGAGATAGACCCACTGTACACACAGAACTCTTTCAGGGATGACCTGGGAGGAAAGTCAGTTTAAATGACTTGCTCAAGGTCACACAGTAGGCAAATAAGGGCTGAGGGAACCAAACCCTGTACTACTAGAACTACAGCTACAGCCTTAACACTCTGTGCCAACTGTTTTATAATATATATTTCATATGTCTATCTATATGCATCTATATGCGTCTATAAACATCTGGTTTGTGAAGTTGTTGTGCAGGCAGCAATACAAGTCATCTGACACTTTGTGTATCTTTGAGGATCACAGAGTTTTGTGTTCTGTTCTGGTCTCTGTCTGCTTTCATACACTGAAGTTCTGTAGTCTAGGTGATTATTTAAAGGACAGTAATGGGAGTCATAAGATCATAGGGTCATAGGAGGTTACTAGGCTATCAACCCGGAGATCTTTTCAAGCCTAGCCGTTTCATCCCAATGTAATACCGTAGATACTCTAGTCAATACCCAGGATTGTATTTGTTAATGATTGCCCATGCCCAGGAGGGTTGTGAGTGCTATCCCCTGTAAGACTTTACAGTGCCCCATCCACTCATCCAGGTTCATTTTGAACAGTGTGATAGAGGTGCTCTGCTTCACATAAATTGGCAGCCTATTCCAAACATGCAGCAGTCGCTGGGAGACAAATTTGTCCCTCCAGCATATCCTATACAAGTCACAGGCCATATTTAGGTCCTTGGAATGGTGTAGCTCTAGTCCCATTTGATTTACAGATGTGCAGCAAATTCATTAAGTTTGGGTCGGAAACTGCTCTGTAAGCCAGGCATAAGTCTCCCCTAAGGAATCTATATGATACTGAGTATAGTGACAGGGACTTTAGTCTGTCTGTGTAAGGCACATGGCGGAGTCCTTTGATCTTCTTAGTTAGAAACCTCTGAGATCAGTCTATTTGCTGCAGGTGCTTTGTACGGTACATGCTGAAAGGGGTGTTATACTCAATTATGGGGCTGATCAGTGATGAGTACAGAGGGGTTACAACCTCCTTTGCTCTAGACTTGATACCTTTGCTAATCAAGTGTGCCACATAGAAAGCCTTCCTTACTACAGAAGACACATGGTGGTCAAGGTTGAGGTTACAGTCTTCTTGTGATCCCGGATCTCTCACCACTTTGTAGGTACATAGGGCATTGTTGTTAATCTGATAGTGTGAAGGGACATTGTTTTAACTGAGGGGAATGATGATGCATTTCTTTGCATTCAGTTTGAGACAATGACTAAGACATCAGTAGTTGGTCTGCATAAGACCCTCCTGAAGTATACTGACATCATTTAGGGACTCAATAATTGCACCTGGTTTGCAGTCATCTGCAAACTTGGTCATTCACAGCCCCTTAGTTTTGGTCTGAACTTCTGAGAAGTATATACCAAACAGTAGGTGGCCTAGCACTGACCCCTGTGGCACCCTGATGTTAACAGGTGTGCTGGCTGATGTGCAGCCACCCACTTTGATAGTGTATGACCAGTCTGTGAGCCAGTTGGCAACCCATCTTACAACAAAGGGGTTTACATTCAGTTTGCTAAGATAATTGGTAATGCCTGAGTGTGGGATTGTTTCAAAGGCCCATGCTGTGTACACAGATTTGCTGTCATCAATGGCCCTTGTCACATTTTTGAAGAAATCCACCAGATTTAATAGGCAGGATCTGCCCTTGATGAAACTGAATTGGGTTGGATCCAGGGTTTGGAGGTCACCTATGTCTTTATTTATGAGGCCCATGATGATACGTTCCATGGCTTTACAGATGAGGCTGATCAAACTTATGGGTCTGTTGGTAAGCCATCTTTGTGGAGAGGAATAACTGTTGCTGTTCTCCATTCCACAGGAACAAAGCAAGTGGTTAGGCTGTGATTGAATAAGATACTTAATGGTGATGCTAGTTCATGTTTTAGTTTGTTTAGGAGCCAGCCCAGGATGCTGTCTGGTCCCATAGAGGCTGTGTTTTTTGCCTTAGACAAGGCTTTAATGACCTGCTGTTCAGATATGTAGGGTGGGGGGATGTTGGAGGCATAGTTTGTGATAAGTTTGGAGGGGATAAGGGAGTGAAATTTTTACCAAATCTGTCCTCTAGCAGGTTTGCTGTCTCTGCGGGATCAATTTGTGGGTGATACCGTTAGTGACTAGTTTGGCTCATTCCTGGGTCCTACCTTTTAACCTAGATATGTAGCTGTAAAAGGTCTTATGATTATCCTTGGCCGTGATTGCTAAGTTTTTTCTCAAAATTACCCTTAGATGATTTGACATGTTGTCTTATTTGTCTGTTCAGGCTGAGGAGGGTGCTTTTCCATTGCTGGGGCCTCACCTTAGTTTTGCATGTGTTGTAAAGTTTGTTGACGCCGGATGTCCACCAGGGAAGCTTTTTTTAAACTGGGGCTCTGGCTTTGATTCTCTCTGAAACAGCCAAGTCTATGCACTTATATAAGCGATTGTACAGGGCTTTAGTGTAAGCTTTGGTGTAGTTACCACTTCCAGCAGGGGGGTGAGGCCTGGAATGCATTTATACCTTCTCCTTGGAAGGTATAGTTTTCTTTGTGAAGGGTTTTAGTCTAACTTCACCTTTTGTGAGTTCTGGTGTTAGTGCCAGTTCAAAGTCCTTGAATATGTTTCTCAAACTGTCCTCCTGAATAAATATTCTTTGGAAGTACCTTATGATTTTTGAAGATTTATTTAGGGTCTAGATGATATAGTGCCAGTAGTTTAACCTTGCCACTGAATGTCCTCTTCTTATAATGAATGAAAATTCAGAGAATGTCATTTCCTGTTTCTACCAAGTAATACCTGTTCATCCTTTTACTTTACAGCAGTATCAGAATTCTGAGGGTGAGTAAGGTCTGTAGACAAAAATTGACAAAATTATACTTGAAAAAAATTAGAATAAATAAGCATATTCTTCTTTTCCATTTGTAATTCTGGAAAATGATTGATTTCTTTATTATACTGTCATTATTTGCTTATGATAATTACAAAGTTATGTTAGTCACACTGTCAGTAACATATATTGAATACATTTTTTAGGGAAAAAAAAAGAATTCTGAGCATGGGATTAAGAATTACTGGCATGTATTGTACAGCAAGAGATATGACAAAATCATAGAATAGAGCAGTGCACTTAGAAGATTCACAGACAGTACTGTACTGTAGTGTGGATACAGAGCAACAGACTGTGAAGCACATTATGAGAAATGGTATGCACATTGGGAACAACAGTGTTACTCACACTAAGTGTCATGTCCCATGCAATACTTAGCTGCTGAGTATAACAGCATATTATATACAACCATATGTGAGTGTGTCACAGGTTATCAAGTCTGGAAATGTAACATAGGTTCATAGGTTCATAGGTAGGTACTAGGCTATTGGCCCTAGGGCCTATATAAGCCTAGCCAAAAAGGTACCCTGGCTTTCGCCACCCAAGAAAATTATTTTCCTGTGCCCCTGTCGAGCAGAGCCACAGAGATGATCCCCAGGGTGAATTTCCTATTTCCCATCAAATGTAGATTTTTCTTGAAGAGTGCTAATGAGGAGCTTTGTTTGATATAGATAGGTAGTTTGTTCCAAAGTATGAGAAGTCACTGAGACAGGAATCTATCCCTCCAGCATGTTCTGTTTATTGTAGTGACAAGGTTTAGGTCTCTAGAGCCTATAGCTCTGAGGGATTAGGATTTCTTTAAGTGGAGCATGTCCAGCAGCTCTGGGTTTGACATAGCTTTGTATGTTAGGCAGAGATCGCCTCGGAGTAGATGATATGCGACAGAGTAAAGCTGGAGTTTTTTGAGATGGTCTGTATAGGGCATCTGTTTGAGGCCAATAATCCTCTTTGTGAGGTATTTCTGCGGCCTTTCCAATTGTTGTAGATGTCTTGTGAGGTACATACCAAAAGAGGCGATGTACTCTATAATGGGTCTAATGAGTGATGAGTAGAGGGGAACAATGACCTCTTTTTTCCTGGATGAGAACCCTTTTGTGATGAGGTGTGCCATGTAGAAGGATTTCCTGACTACTGTGGCGATGTGATTATCAAAGTAGAGACTACTGTCCACCTGTATCCCAAGGTCTCTTATCACACTTTCGGTGTTAAGTAGACTACCACCTATGTGGTAGCTCATGGGTACAGAGTTTTTATTAAAGGGGATGACAATGCACTTTTTGGCATTGAGCTTGAGTCCATGGCTTTGACACCAGGCATCTGTCTCCGTGAGGCTCTTTTGTAGGATGTCCACATTGTTAGAAGTTTTGATTATAGCTCCTAGTTTGCAGTCATGTGTGAACTTCATTAGCCAAAGACCTTATGTGTTAGCCTGCACTTCAGAAAAGTAGATAGCAAACAGGAGAGGACCCAAGACTGAACCCTGTGGTACTCCACTTGTCACTGGTCTGAATTTGGATTTGGAGTCTGCTACTTTCACAGTATGGGTTCTGTCAGTGAGCCATTTGGCAACCTATCTTGTGACATAGGGATTTAGACCTAGTTTAGTGAGTTTATCTACAATTCCATAGTGGGGAATGGTATCAAAAGCCTTGGCCAGAAATAGATAGGCTGTGTGAACCACCTTACCCTCATCTATGGCTTTGGTGACTGCTTCAAGGAAGTCTATCAGATTTAGGAGACATGATCTGCCTTTTACAAATCCGAACTGGGTGGGGTCCAGAGTTTGGAGATTACCAATGTCTTTGTGTATAAGATCCGTGATGATATGCTCCATGGCCTTGCAGATCAGGCTCGTTAGGCTAATGGGGCGGTAGTTCCCGGTGTCCATGGTGGATCCCCCTTTATGGAGTGGGATAACTGTCGCTGTGCACCATTCAGTGGGCACAAAGCCTGAGGTGAGGCTATGATTGAACATGGTGCTTAGGTGGGGTGCCAGTTCATTCTGCAGTTAATGTAGAATGCAGCCTGGGATGTTGTCAGGTCCCATGGATGCTGTGTTCTTGGCTTTGGAGAGTGTGTTTTTTACCTGTGCAGCCATGTTTACAGGAACTTTGCATTCTTCCGGTATAGAGATGGGCCCTTTAGGGGGTGAGAGGGTGTAAAGTTAGCACTGAACCTATCTGCCAGGATGTTGGCAAAATCAGTTGGTTCTGTATATTTAGTGCCATTGTGCTGCTACTCAGAGCAGATCTGAGTGTTGCCATTGAGATTCTTGACATAACTATAGAATGCTTTGTGGTTGTCTTTAGAATCAGTGGTGATTTTGTTTTCGTAACTAGCTTTGGAGGATTTTATGAGGGATCTCAGCTTCTTACTGAGGCTGACCAGGGGGTTACTCCAGTCATGGAATTTTACTCTTTTTTCGACAGTTTCTTTCTTCTGTTGTAGAGTTTATTTATGGCAAGGGACCACCAGATTGGCTTCCTTTTTTGGAGGTTAGCATCTTGGTTCTTTTAGGGATAGCACAATCCATGCACTTGTGTAAGTGCTTATAAAGTGCATTTGTGTAGGATTCAGCCTCTGGTGTGGAACACCGATCGTCCATGTTGGTAATGACCAGGTCTAGGATATTGCTGCCCTTGGTGGGGATGTGGATAAGTTTATCCAAGGCAATAGAATTTATGATTTCCAGAAAACTTTGAGCAAAAGAGTTGGCACATGAGTAGTTTTCCCAGTTAATGGTGGGGTAGTTGAAATCACCCATTATTAAGGTGTTGGGTTGTACCGTAATATTTTCCAGTGTATCAAGAAATGAGGAGTGGGAATCCTGGGGCATGGTGAGGGATCTGTAGCAAGTTACAATTTGGATTGCGGTCTTGCCCAGAGTTAGTTGCACTTGGATAATCTCGGATGCATTATGCTGAGCAACTAGCCTAGAGGTGTGGATATCCTTAATGAATATGGACACACCTCCACCTTTAGTGTTTCGTCCAGGTTAGGTGGCCGAATGGTGTGGTATGAATTATAGCCTGGTAATGCAGGGGTGCTCTCTGGAGCCTTGAACCAGGTCTCTGTCACTGCACAGATGTCAATGTTCTCCATTTTAAGGAGTGCCTCTAGTCAATGCATTTTGAGGTTTAGACTTCTAGCATTGAGTAGCATTACCCTCAGATTTTGCTTGCTTGTACCTGTTAAGGTGGTGAATTTGTCATTTGAACCTTGCCTAAAAAGGCACTATAGGGGTGGCAAGAGCCTTAGCCAGTATCCCGAATCCCAAGGGCGATGGGTGCAGGCCATCTCTGGCAAAGCATCATGGTCTGTCGATCATGTCATCCCAGGCAGACAGATACTGGATCCCCTTAGAATGACACCAGAAACTTAGCCAATTGTTGAAGTCAATCATTTTGTCCTTGTACTGTGGTATCAAACACTCATGCACATTGCATCTGTATTTTATCTGCACACACAAAGCACTCAGCACTGTACAAACATCTGTTGTCCTCAGAACTGTTAAGGAATACTGCAGTGTTGTAATGGACAAAATGAAAGAAATACAGATATTCAATGAATTGTGTAGAACTGTTTGCTTGTATAGTGGTCACATTCTATGGAGTATGTGACTGCCTTTTTTGATAGAAAACAGTTCTCCAAGACAGACAATTAGGCTTTATCATATCTTACTAGTCCAGAAGTAATTCTGGTTGGTAATTTACATCAAAGCAGATGCTGTATAGTACAATGTAGGACAGTTTTCACACACTCTGTTCTCAAAACATATTGTACATTACAGCATTACCAGTTACAATGGCCCACAGTGCAGGATAGGTGTAACCAGTTGTGAGTAGCCATGACCCACAACGATTTGCAGTGAATAAGCAGATTATAAACATGCAAGGATGATGAAGTACAGTGTGCATCACCCTGTTTAAATTATTGGAGCATTCATGGCTAGACTTGAGCAAACTAGGTGGCTGTCTAGGCCACCACTCATTCAGGGGCATTTTTTCCAACATTTATTCTCACTAAGTAAAAAAAAGAGCTATGCTATGCTATGCAGCCCTGTTGAAAGCAGCTGGTGTACACATACTTCGGATTTTGTGATTGATCTTACACACATTTTGTGATTTGTGATTTTTTTGCTAAGACTGCAGTAGGTGGTCGAAACACAAAGCTGGAAATTGAGGAATGTAATATAATGACTGAGATGAACATACTGCATCAAGAGTTTTTACCCACTGGGGTGAATATTATGCAGTTTTGACTGATTTTCACTATGTATCTTTTCATTTTTTATCCTGGCTGGCAACCAGATATTATATACAGCGGAGTTTGCAGGGCTGATTTGTGTGAACCAAGAAGAAACACATCATACTGAGGGTGGCTAATGTACATATGAAACAGAGTTGAAAAAGTTGAACTAAATTATTATTATTATTATTATTATTATTATTATTATTATTATTATTAATTAATTAATAGAATGTGCTAAAACA